>NC_135220.1:12529758-12829758 GCF_052324685.1 Brachyhypopomus gauderio | reverse complement strand
AAAACACATTGTACTGAACAAAAGGGGGAAAAGTGAATTAAGTCTTTTATGAGAAACACTGAACAGAAAATTGCTTTAAAAACAAGGGTTACATTTTCAACAAGAATTAACTACAATATGTCAGTATGTGCAATGGGCTAAAATATATTACGAATCACTTGCATGAGTGTGTGTATGTGTGTGTTCATGTGTATTGTGTATAATTTAGGTCATGTAGGAACATTTTTTGGCTGGATTATAAATAATGGAAAAAGTCTAACCTGTAGTAGTCTAACCTTAAACAGCCTTTAATAGTCTTTAACATTATCTTAGACTCATTTGCTAAACTCACAAGTGGACATGTGAGTTTGGGCCACTATGCATACATCAAATCTTGAATTTGCCAAACTTTTCTTTGGACCCATTTTTTTGCAGTGAGACGTCTCACTGAATCACAGTGTTTTGTGGACAGTAAACTAAAGGCTTCTGCTAAAACTCTGATGAAGTGGTGAGGAAGTATGATTCATCCCACGTCCTTGAACTGAAGCGGGCAGGACAGAAGGATCTTCTAAACATCTGCCTGGAGCATGCATGGCTAACTCTTCTAAAGGTGACAGCTGCGTTGAGGATGCACTGCTGAACAGTGTTGAACCAACACTGAACCAACACTGTTCCTAACCACCCGACAGTTGCTAACTAAAACATGCAAATAAAGAAAAAAGACAAACAACCAATTGAGAGAGAGCAAAGTCAGAGGTCAGCAGCACCGTCAGGTGCTTCTTCAGGATTGTGCCATTCTAAATAACCAGTGTACCTAAGCAGTGAGCGTCTGATTATGGCATAGTAAACCACAAATATACTCTGAACTGTATGTTGAGATTTACTTTCTGTTTGATTATCTAGATCTGCCCTTGTTCCTGACGTAGTCGTACATGTTTTGGAGCTGTGGAGTCTCACGTGTGGCTCTGTGCAACGTGACCTCCAGCTAACGCGGCCGAAACACCCAGCATGTCATACAGCCAAAAGCCGTCAGAGCTCGCCATGGGAGCAGTTGTTTCAAATAACAGCTACTTGTTTGAAGTGCTTTAAGAAACAACTCAAAGTTTACTCTCGCCGGCCCTTCGTAAAGGAGGATGTAATGTAAGCAGAGAACCCCCTGGTTGCTCAAGTGTATGAAGCCAGTGACTTTGGTGGCTGAATAAGACAAAGGCCCATCTACAGGTACGGCAAAATGTCATGGCAAAAATGAGATTCATGGGTCCACTCCGCCTGGCCTTTGGGTAGTGACATCAGGAGAGATTCATGACAACCATCGAAGATCTTAGAGGTGGATGTAATTTAAGCAGAGACCATCTTGGTTGCTCAAGGTTGCTCACTGCTAACCATATGGATTTGTTTTGTGCCGTGATAACACTAATGCTCACACTCAGCCAAGAAGATCAAGGTTCTTCACATCCAGAAGCAACATTATCCCTTGGACAGGATTATACCAGCCTAAATGTCAGACAATTAGATTCAGGCCATTTTTCCGTCTCTTCCCCTCCCCCACGTCATTGGACAAATATATGAAACCCATAATGAGATTATTGGACATAGAAGGGAAATAATACTTACACGCAAGCCAAAAGGGGAGTTCGTATTATATTACTAATGGCAACAAATCAAAGACACTAGATCAGCACACGAGAAAGACAACAAACCAGTAAGAGTGAGATGAAGGGGACACAACTCTACATTCGGACCGCATTCCCAGCAAACTTCGTGTGCTCTTCTCCGCAGTCATTCAGTCTAAGACTGATAATTCTACTCCAAAATGTGAGGTGCTTCAAATTCCCCCACACTCCCGACATCTTGAACGGATAAGGGTTTATGTTTGAGAGCGCAGGAGAGCGCGAGAACCGAGCCAAGCGCTCACGGCATGGACGCTCCAGCCGACCCGACGCCTGCCAAGCATTCCGTGACCTGGTGCATGCGCTCCGCTCTTGTAGCTTCTCTCTTTTCCTCCCAGGTTCACTTTTTTTCAGTGGGGGGGGATGAGACATTTCTAAACATGCGCTGGGAGCGCTGGAGCCGGGCCAGGGGGAGCTGAGTAAGGGTTGATGGCCCCGGTACCGCCAGAGCTGGCCGGCTTCCGAGTGCAAGTTGAGGAGGAGAGGAGAAGAGAGTGAGAGAAAACAGTTGTGAAGGGCCGTGGTGGACACCCCGAGGCGGACACCCCGGGGCGGACGGGGTTAAACGTGAACAGCTGGAGGTGAGCAGCTCATCCAGGATCGTCACCGTGTCGAGCCACATATATGTGAGAATGCAATCTGTGTGTGATTGCAATGCCTGTCGTGCAGCAGAAACCCACGTGCACACGAGGCTTCATCTTTTATGTAGCACTGTAATTGTTTACTGTAAATACTGTCCATCAGTACTGTCCAGTATCTGGGCACCTACTTTACTTGAGCTTTGCTGCCAGATAGATATTCTTCTCGTGTATTCTGTTGCTGGGAAGAATTAAAAAATTATGCTAATATTGTGAGAATATGTTAATAATGGCTAGATCCTAGATCTAGCTTTCGCAGCCACTGTCTGCACTTGTTACAAAAGTCCCCCGTACTTCCTCTCTTCATCTGATACACATGCTGTCTATAAATTATCCATGTCACTCCATAATAAAACGGGAGCACTTATGAGTGCAAATTGATTACGTGTCTTCTGTCTCCTCCTCTGAACTTCTCTCCAGGCATGTGGGGTTCGCAAATTGGACGCAAGGGGTCACTCACCAAATCTTTGACAGTACGTACTCAGCCTAGTCAGGGATCTCAGTTTTCATCGATCAGGTGTGTAGACCCCAGGGAGGAAGCATGTTAACACTTCAAGAAAAAGACCAGTCCATAGCAGTACATTATAGGGCATCCTTAGGGCACAGAAATATACACCATTCCAAAACCCACTGAAAATGCTCTCTTCCTACTGAAGGATGCTAAAGGACTTTTATTATGGTTACGATCTCCTCTCCCTGGTTTTTGCACCAGTCTAGTAATGCAGTTGTGGCATTACACATCCAAACTCCCCTAAAAAAAAAGACCTGTTTCCATGTGACTCTTGGAAACAACTAGATCCAGCTACAAGAAAGCATGCTGGAGTGTATAGATCATTTACAGCTCTGTAGTGCAGGGACTCCCACAGGTGGAGGGGGCCATAATGAGCTTGTTCAGGGAGGAAAGGCCGATGTTAACACTCCACAGACCACTCTGACCTATATTCTGCAGCGTTTAAGTCTTAATGCACCGAGGACTCGTTCGAGGGCCATTTGAAAGGATGAAAAAAGAGCAGTTCTGTCTTCATCATACGTGCTGCATCCGCTGCTCTGATTTGTTGTGCTGGCTCTCAACACTGCAGGCACAAACAGACACGGGAGGTCACTCACAAACTATTACAGTGATGCAACAATCGCGCTAGCGTCCTAAGGCAGAACTGCGCTCTTAAGTGGCGATGTCGAAACTGGCCACTGTGTGTGTGTGTGTGTGTGTGTGTGTGTGTGTGTGTGTGTGTGTGTGTGTGTGTGTGTGTGTGTGTGTGTGTTTCCATGTTTATCAAAAGACATCTGCTTTGCTGTAGCAGCAAAGAAGTGCTGTTTGGAAAGATGTTCTTCAGCCTAGATCTTTGATTGCTCTGCGTCTTACTCAAGTTGTGCTCGCCTGGTCCGTGATTGGCGCCTCCCGGTGGGACAGAATGCGGCTCGTCACCGAAGCTGGACAAGTGGCACGACCTGTATGTTTATCTTTCTTCTACAGGTCTTTCAGAAGCTCCTACGATGTCAGGGCTCCCACAGAAGCACTTGGCCACTCACCGAGTCCATCTCTCCAGCAGCTGTTCGTTATTGGGGCAGTGTGGTCAGTAATCACATCTTCACTGGGTGTTAGGGACGCCTCGTCATGGGCGTGTCACTGAGGTCACTGGGGAGAAGCAGTGGTCTTTGAAGCCCATCACCACCGTCAGGAGCACCGTCATGTCAGGTCACTGAGATTCCGAGGAATGTAGAGGCTAATGCCCTCCATACAGGAGTGAGGGAGCTGGAATGCCACAGTGTCAGTCGTGTTCGGGGTCCCGTTGCAGAATAGGAACAGAAGAAAGAAGAGTCTTCAAAGACTTCAGTGGTCTGCTCCATATTACCCCCACTATCTATAGGGTTTTGATCCATAAGCCAGTTCAGGAGAAATGAAACAGGTGCTGTACAGTCTGACTGTATTTTGGTATTTAAACAGCTATACTGGCCACTGCTTTAAAACTAAAGTTTGAGACTAGAGTGAAAACAGCCAGTCTGAATTTTTCAATGCTGTCTCTGTCTTACACATGGAAAATCATTTACTCGCCCTGCAATTCAAGGCTAAATCTTTCAAGTCTACCAGCTACTGAAAATGGAAAGAATTACTTCTTTATAGAGTAAAAAAAAAGGCAAAGACAATTACCAAAGGTCAAAGGGGTCACCTAAAATGCTCACCTAAACCTGTACATTGATATGGCAATCATTTTTTGTTTTATATGGTAAGAGCATTTCTGCGTTGACTCAGGCGTTGTTTATTTTGCCTGTGGGGGGGTACGGGGAAAGAGGATGACAGTGAGAAGGACAGAAATTTGAGCCACTGATCAAAAACGTGTCTCTGAGTTTGCTGCTTACCCCTCCATCAGTGCAAATGGAAAAGCCATTATTCGAAAGAAAAAAGGCACCATTATTTACAGACGAGTGCAGCTTGACATAAGGAACCAATTAGATTCCTTTCTTCCCCAACCCCCTCCGTACCCCCACCTCTCCGTCAGCCACCCTGGAGAGTGTGAGTGGGTATAGCATCAGACTCTAAGCACTGGTGTTCTCACATTATATTCTGATGAACTCCATATTAAAACTCTTTCTGAGTGTCTTTTTAATAAATAAGTGTGTGTTTATGTTGGTTCAGAATGTCACTCTATTTACGTAATAACAAAACCTAAACTTACTAAATATGAAACTAATATCAAACTAAGACATCAATGTATTTCTTAATGTTTTTACTCATGTTTGGTAGTCAGTGTTCATTAACTGGGCAAAAATGATAGAAGGAATAGAGGATTAGAATTGGTGTGGAGAATTGATAGAACAGAGGAATAGGAACAGAGGAATAGAATTGATTGGTGGATTTGGCCTAGAGAAGTACTGTCTCCTTTTTCTGTTACACTTTGAAATCACAATAATGTAGTTCAGGCTAGTTGTTATCTCAGCCTGTGTTTACTGTCCAAAACTTTATGCTTTTATTTTCTACTCAATTCAACTGTTTCCACTGCCGTTCCTTTCATTTGGTTGTAATTCTCTCCCTTAATCTCGTGCTGGTAACAGGGAGGGACGGTGTTGCCTGGCCACACTTCCACTGGCACTTGTAAACTTTACCACACCAAACTGCTACCAATCCACCACCACTTGTACACAATAGAGAAACCCCACACCACTGTAATACACACCACTGAGGACCACTGACCAGGCGCCCATTGATGAGCTGTCCTGCCAATTAGCAATGCGGCTACGCGCATTCCCCAGGACACGGGGGCTCTCGACGGCACGGCCGAGCCCCCCCGACCGGCTCTTGGAAGAGGCCGCCGTTGCGCAAGCTCACCTAGCGTGCGGCACTACGGCTCCGCATTGACAAACCGCATTCCAACCACACTGCATACACACATGCTTGTGCTACGCCTCATGCTAGTGGCGTCTGATCAAAGCGTGTCTGATTAGCGATGGGTCCATGGGATTTGACCCAGCCTTCACAAATCCTCAGCCTGGTGGGAGACCTGCTTGGTCCGGACGCAGCCCCGTTGAAGCCATGTAGTGAGTCAGCAACATGTGTGAACGGGGAAAGTAAGCGCAACTATTCGTGTATTCGCGCGAACGTGTATGTATACGTGTACACGCTCTAGTAACATTAGGAGTAAAACTCAAGATGTTAATCTCAGGACATGTGCGACGCAGATGGCTGGGCACCTTCTTTGTGAATGTGGAGGAAAAGAGACGGAGTACGTTTGGCTGGGGAGGGGGGCGTCTTATGTGAGCCCTAAATGTGTTCCTCATGGGCTTCAAGTGTCACGGGCTGCCTGACGGTTTTGAGGGCAGCCGAAACACTGGTCGGGTGCCATTTTCATTTTGGCCTCTGGCTTATTCCATCACTCACAGATCACGTTCACGTAATACAGCACTGGGTTACCACGCGTCGTCCCACCCTGGTGTAAATGTCTGTGGTTAGTGTCATATGCTCACACACACACACACACACACACACACACACACACACACACACACACACACACACACACATACACACACACACAAGTTAGACCTACCCGGTGTGGGGCTCCTACCAGTTTAGCACTATTCAATGTAGTGCTCATTAGGCTGGTCAAAATATTACACGCAATTTATGCTTCTACATGCTCCTGATTTCACATTAGTAAAAGTAATTTCATTACATAATTACATAATTGTATATCCTCATTTTGCCTGGCAGCATTACCATAAAATGTAAACGTGTACCGCCTTGAGCACAGGGAACAAATTAATACCACCACCCTCCTGCCCCCTGGATACCGTGGGTGGCAAATTACATAAATGTAGTTGAGTCCTGGGTGGGCGGTTTTATCTCCGAGTGGCTGAAATTCAGGCCAGCAAACTCACTGCAGAGGTGATGTACTGGCTGCCATGTTGCAGGGATGAGAAGATCAGTGTGTGACACGTCCAGCATGACACAAGACAGGCCGACGCCCCCCTGCTCCGGTGGGAGTGGTCAGCTTCTCCCCTCTCATTCAGTCTTCTTATTAAGAACTCCAGGATGTCTTTCTCAAATGTACAGATGTTGAGGGGGAATATGTTGTTGATTATTTGGAGAGGAAAGCAGGGGGGGGTGAGGGGGTTGTGTAGTGAAAGCTCTGACTAGGACAGAGAACTCCAGATCCTGGGTGGCCTGCTGTATCTGCACTGAGGTAAAGAGGCAGAGTCAACGTCTGATGCAGTCAACTCTTACCAAGCTAGAAGATCTTTCTTGTTTTCCTTGGCATATGCATGCATGTCCGTTTAAACAGGGACTGTTACACCCAGTGACACAAGACACATGCGCCCACACCCACGCGCGCACACACACACACACACACACACACACACACACACACACACACAGTCATACATGCACAATGCCTCTCAGCCTCTCGTACACATGCCTCTCGTACACACTCAAAAATCCATGATTTCCCCCCTCCTCTCAATCCCAACATGCCCCACTACCCACCGACACAAATACTACGACATGCCACTGACAACTTCCCAAATCCCCAGAATTTCCTTAAGCGTAGCTTTTCAAGCACAGGCCTAATTCAATAGCTGGATCTGAAAAGCATTAGTCGCCACAGTAACAACAGCATGCGCAACGAAGCACCACTCTCACCGAGCTAAAGAGAGCGAGAGGGGTTCATATATCTCTCTTGGAAAAAGGCCTGTTTGTTTAGTAACTCCAGGGAGATGTGGAAAGGGAAGGATACAACCAACCACCCATTGTGATGCAATGCTGACTAAGTTGGCTGCAGTCTACGCTGAGCTATAAAATCACAGCACACGTGTGCAGAGACTTGTGGGGTGCATGAAGGAAAGGGGGCGGGGCTCAGAGGTTCAGAGGGGGCGGGGTTCCAGCTGCTTTTGCAACCCATATGTGACTCTCCTCTAAACTTACTCTAACACCAGCTTCACTAAGCGAAGGTCCTTTTTTGCTCTGCTGTGAATGGATGTATAAAATCATTAATATAGATCACTCATGGCCACAAATGTAACGAAGATCTAAAGCATAACGGTGGTAGCGGTGCTGCCGTGTTGTACTGAGATCAAGGCAGTGTGTGCGTGTTCATCTGCAGGGTTGCTGGGCACCAGTCGTGTCGGCCTCGTGTACGAGATGCCGTCATTATCTGCGGAACGTCATCTCCCCCACATTCTTCTATGTTCTCAAAGAGGAGGAAAAGCTAGTGAACACCCCCCCACCCCCACCCCCCTGTGCTTGGCTCTCACTCCCCTTGTGTGCTAAAGGTGTCCTGCCTTAACCTCTCTCAACTTCTCCAGCCCTCCGTGACATTAATCCAGGGCACATTGCTCGGTACTGGAGGTCCTCACTTTCCTGCTGGATTGATGGTTTCCATCTTATTTGAGGATGCAAGTGCCCTTTCTCTTATGGTCCGGCCCTTTGCCCTCTGTCTGTTTAACTGTTTAACCTCTTTTCGCTCATCTCGTTCTTGGTCCGTCTCCACCCTCTCCACCCCCTCCACCCTTCACCCTTCCTGTACTTGCTTGTTTTCTCTGCTCCTGCTTTGGCCAGCTTCAGTGACCCCCACCCCCCAGCACCACCTTCACCCACCCCCCCTCCGGTCAGTGGAGGGCTTATTTGATTTATTGTGGAGTTGCAAAAGGGACTCGGCATGTGGCTTTGAAGTCAGGACTGGCTGAGTTAGCCTTGGCTTGAGCATGCCTCTCAAACCCAAGCCAGACAAGAGAGAAAGGATGCCCTTGTTATGCTGATGCGGGCTCAGGACTGAGATCGGGCTTTTCGCTTGTGTCATAAACGCCACCCTTGGCAGGCTGGGCTTTTGTAAAAGTTGGGCCGTTCCAGTGATGTGGACATCACAGGGATTAGATTAAACAGTGGGGTGAAAGTTAGGTTTAGAGTGCTAAGGCTGAGGGCGGGGACACACACACACACACACACACACACACACTGAGAGGGTTCCTAAGTGAAGAAAGGACTTTCCAAAATGGTTCAAGTAATTTGTGTGCGTCTGGGATTCTTTTTTGAGGTTTGCCTATTTCCAAATATTATCCAAGTGAACACTATCTGGAGTTCATGCTTATAATCTTAAGCTTTAAAAAGTGAAGCCCCACTACATTCAGTAGTGATTGTGACCGAGAAATCCCAGCAAAAATAATATACGACAACATATGTTGGGTGAAGATTTACTATATGAGAACTAAAGCCTTTAGAAACAAGACCGCCTTGTTTCAACCGCAGACCAGCAAAAGTGTTTTAGGTAATTGACATATTTCCATTTGGAGTTTAGATCCAGCCCCACAATGTCTGTGCCTGTGTGGGGTGTCACAGGGGGGGCGTGCTCAGATCTCCTGCGACCCCAGGGGTGTTGTTTTGACATCAAAAGCCTCCCACTTAGCACCCACGGTCTAATAAGACACTGCTGAGTGTGTGAACCACTGAACCATCTGTGGCGTGTGTGTCACACTGGGAAGTTTTATAGGGAGAAAGATCAATGAACAAAGCTCATTTTGCTAAAAATCTGACCCCTGCACAGACCCAGTGAACACAAATCAGCACCTCTGTCTCACTCTTTCTCTGTTGGTCTTTCTCATAATGTAATCATTCCGTTGTCAGGCCACGTGATGAATGGTTAGATCCTAAAGATTTTATCCCTGCAGTTATGCTGAAAATCTGTCTTTTTTTCCTTATGTTTCAAATAATACAGGAAGTCATAATACAGGAAGTCAGTTTTCAATGTGTGTTCTGATTGCACAGATGGGTTAAAAGCGGAGGACAAATTTCGATTGGGGTGTAAAAATCACAATTGACAAAATATGGCACATTTTTTCATTTCATTTCATTTCAATCAGAAGCCATTGCTTAATGGTATATAAAACACCCATAAGAAGCATGCTGCCTAAACCACCTGTTTGTCTTCAAAGCAAATAAAATGTGAAAAATGGCTTTTCCTGTTCACGTTTCTTGCCAGAAGCAACAATATGCTCCAAAGTCCACGAGGATAAAGAAGTTGAGATGCTTTCATTTCGGAAAACAACTTCTGAATGTACCTCATTCCTTTGTGACTTCCTCGCGGATAAAATTTGAGTTCTGGGACTTGTAAGGTTCTCATCCAAAATCAGAATAGGCTGCATGGATGCTACGTTTCCTCAGTGAGCGTCTCTCGACAGGACGCCGTGCTGTCATTTCTCGACAGGGAGGCGAGCTGTCATTCCTAACGCTGACACAAGGCGCAGTACCTCAGTTTAAGCGGCATCATGCCCAGACGCCTCCGGCCGAGCACCCAACCGCCGAATATAACGTGGTGGAGGAAGAAACCCACAGACACCTAAGATGGAGCACAAAGTCTCCGTAATTATAGCGGTGACTCAGTGCGGAGACGGGGCGGTGACAGGACGGGGACGCGCGGGCTGCGGCTGTCTCGCGCGAGTGCACGATGCTCCGTGCTCTTCTCCACGCCACCCCCTTTCACGCCGCGCGCATCAGCCAACACAGAACCACGTGCTCCGTGCCGTCGGGAGAGACGGACCACGGCCCGCGGAGGCACCGTAGTGGGTGCCGAGTACAGACGGAGCCACGGATTTCCATAGGTACATTTCAACCTGGCCAGGTCCTTTTGGGCTTTGCTGGATTCATTGCATATACAGGAAGTCAAGAAATGACTCTATAGCACTGATACCACCTTTATTGTGTTCTTCCTCCCAGTCAGCAATAGTGCACTCGGGTTATCTTGGGCCGACACAGAGTGCTTGAATGGGTTTATTACCTTCTTAGTGAAGAGTGTTTTTGCATCCATCTGCTATGTGGTTTGCTTTGTCCTTCACAACATTGATTATTTGGTTGGTATCCTTCCTGGACAGTCTAGACTGTGCCAGGTTTTTTTTTTCCTTCTTTCCTGTTTCAGGATGTCAGTTTTTGACAAGAATCAAGAGGGTATGAGAGGGAAAAAAAACTCTTTGGCTGAACCTTTATGGTATTTTTTAATGGTATTTAAGGCATACATTCTAGACCAGCGCTCTAAAATGTACTTAAAGTGGTTAAAATATCCATGTTTGCATGACGTCTATCACAAACTGAAGTCCTGCTGTTAATTTTCACTGCTTGCTCTGTGGTGGAGGTAAGATGTGGGCTACAGCAGTACTCCCTGCTGCCTGGGCCCTCACACGGAGACTGGGTGACGTCTGCACCACATCACAGGAGGCCGTGTGTGTGTGTGTGTGTGTGTGTGTGTGTGTGTGTGTGTTTACCTCCTCGTCGCCCCTCATCCTCCCTAGATCCTAGACACTGATTTCATTTCAAAAAGCCCCAGTGTTTTCTCCCCATTCACCATTATGCGTCTTCCAGCAAGCCCCCAGTAAATGCCTTCGACTTCAC
Organism: Brachyhypopomus gauderio; assembly: GCF_052324685.1. NCBI lineage: Eukaryota > Metazoa > Chordata > Actinopteri > Gymnotiformes > Hypopomidae > Brachyhypopomus > Brachyhypopomus gauderio. The sequence continues at coordinate 12,818,599 of NC_135220.1, read as the reverse complement.
CCTCCTCGTACGAGGGCTCCAGGCATCTGGAGTTCCTCTCAGAGACACAAGCAAAAACTGCAGGGTGAAGTTGAATATGCAAAAGGCCCCTGAGGTTGCACCATGAGCACCTTGATGGCCTCCCCTCATCTGTGTCCGAGCTGAAGTGAGGTTGATGTGTCTCTTTCGTTTCAGCCCATCTGCACGGCACGTTCATCTGACGTGATCACTGTAGACAGGCCTTTGTCCCTCTGTTTTTATTGGTCACAAACACACTATGCTGCATCACTGTTCCTGAGCCAAAATCTAAGCAACCTCAAGAGCAAACCATAAACTTGAGACAGCACACCATGTTGCCAAGGACAACACACGATAGCAGTAAAGGATGTGTGTGTGTGTGTGTGTGTGTGTGTGTGTGTGTGTGTGTGTGGGTGTGTGTGTGTGTGTGTGTGTGTGTGTGTGTTTCATGATGTCCAAGTCCAGGCTTAAGTTTACCCTATTGTTGTCGAGTGGATCCCAACTTTCTAATGGTTAGAACAATGGTTAGTTGTGTAATAAATATCAAAATACCAAAATACACTCTGTCATTGGTTTGCACAGCAGACGGCTGAATGGATAGCTCGGAGCTACAGACTGGTTTGACTGGCTGGGAGCCACAGACTGGTTTGACTGGCTGGGAGACACAGACTGGTTTGATGGATTCCCCTCATTTTTCCAGAGAGGGGCCTGGGATGATCAGATTTTCAGCACTGAATTTTGAAACAAGTCATTGTTTCATTTTATTTATTGAAATCATAAAGAGCACATTGCAAACTACAAAACACTTCCACTCTGGAAGTTAATCATCAAAATACAAGGCCATAAAGGGAAATGCATCCTATTTGGGGCTTATTTACTTGCGTTTTACAGTGTTTTGTAGCATGAACATCATATATGCTACTCAAGTGGTACACAGGCCTTTAAACAAAACAGCACGTAGGAACACAACTGTATACTATTGTGATTCGATGGATGAGGAACTCCTGTTTTATAGAAGTGGAGCAGAGGAGATCACTGAGCAAGTGTGGAATTAAAACACAAAGCCTCAGTAAAACACCATCTGGAACATCAAAGTTGGAGCCGCTGACCGCATCATTTTCAGACATATATCCTTTCTCATCACCAGTGTTTTCTGTTCTGGTTTTATCCCCTTGCTCATGCTCTGTCTCCTCCAGTGTCTAATTGGGAAAGAAAGAATAGTCTCTCTCAGCGTTGCCCTTTCTGTCTGAGGACCCGTCTGTGAAGCCAGTCACAGCAGGCTCGGGATGTAGGCTACATCTGGAAACAACTAGCAAGCTAAATTCTTCTCTGTGCACACAGGCTGTAGTGGGGGGAGGGGTGGGCAGGTAAAGAGCAGGAAAGCAGAGCTCGGGGAAAAACGTGGGACACCGAAAACGAGTGGGCACTGCACACGTGGCTGTTTTTGGATCCAGTATAAGGGAAAGTCATTACAGTCAGTGTTGCAGGAGAGACTTCGGTACCACTTCATCCCCCGAGCAATGCGCCGATACTTAAAACTACGGCTGCTTTTCACTCCATTGGGACACGAACATAAATCACTAGTAGGATGGGCACGAAACTGAGTTAAATGACTACTGCTGCTAGCAGCTACTAATGATAATTACTTTAAAATACGCCAAAGGATGTAATGGTGCTTGCTGAGAGATGGGGGGGGTCCCGGAATGACAGTGCGAAGGACATTTTACTCATGGGAAGAAAAGGTTTGAGACAGCATTCTCTTTTTTCCACATTTCCTGTGGAAAGAGTGAGGTAATGTGACTCCTGCCTCTAACAAGCCCCGGAAACGCATCATTTCATCGACCGTGGCCTGGATTTGTGCTGCTGGAAGAGTGTTTGGGCTGGAGGATGGCTTTGGTCAGCCCAGCTCTCTCATGCCACGACAAATCCTCCTCTTAGAGCAAGATAAACACTAAAGACCCTGGGCTGGGTGGTTACAGTGGCTTAATGCTATTAAAGCACTCAACACAGCAACGGCTTGACTGAACTTCAGTGCTAAAAAGGAGGGCCTGTTTTTGTTACAAGGAGATACAGAGGGTTACAGATGCAGACAAACACACACACACACACACAAACTACCAGCTAACTTAAAGAAACATAACGAGAGATCTCTGAAAGCTGACAAGAAAAGCACTCTGTGTGGCTCACTTGTCTCAGAATTACAGAATAAACATAACCGTATAGGTAGACACAGGCCATGATTCTAATCTTTTCCCAGTGTAGAAACTCAGCACACTGATGAAAGAATAGGGTGGTGTCTGTTGGATAAACCACTACCCAGTAAGACAATCTGCCAACCACCAGGACATCCCATTTCTTTTCATGCTTGGGTAGGATAATGAAGTCGACCTGTTGCTTCTAATGGACTGGCAGAGACCACCATTGTTCCAGAAGAGGTTTGTATCTGAGGTCTTACTCTAACCTTGTGGCAAGCACTAACCTTGCAGTACTTCTGAGCTGATGTGTTTGTTATCTGAACACAGGGCTCCTGCCTTTCAATGTCATTTTTAACATGCCCTCAACACCTTCACCAAGATGTCAGGCCGATGTCTCGCAAGAGGCACAGAGAAAGGATTATATCTTTTGAAGTATTAAGCACACTGAAGTATTTTATTGCTGCAGGCATTTACACTTAAATGGCATTGTCTGCCATTGTCGTTGAGGGTTTAAACAGTTGAAACAGTTTCAGATCACATTATTTTCTGGGCAAATTTTAGAGATGTCGCCACTTCTGTTGACACTGTTCCCTTCTACAAGGGTTATCTAACACACTTCACTTCAGTGAGTAAACCAGTGGAACGGCCCAAATGATGTCCCAATCAACCTTTTGTATCTGGGTCCACTCATGTCCCTGTCCTCTAGCCCCAGGAATGAGAAGAAATGAATGCCAGAAATGTCAGTGTTTCTATTTGCTGTTAGTAGAGTGAGAGTTAGTGAGAGATTCACACAGAGCTCTGCCCCAAGGCTTGTGATGCAAGTGCACGGCAATGAGTGCAGCCAGCACCGCATACAAACAGGCACGGTCTCCTTTAGAGGAGAGAAGAGCCACCACGCGCAGCGAACCACAGCGTGCTGGAGTCAGGCATGAGGTCACCACTGCAGGCCTCATTCTGCAGGCCAAAGTGTGTTTACTAGGACCAGGAAGGACAGTAGTGCTGATGCTGTAGATACCAGGTCTGCTTCCAGCAGTCCATGTGGAAGCTGCATCACAGGTGTCATTTGTGCTGGGGACATGTCCCCAACTCTTTCTAAGACGGCCGATTTTGTCCCTGCAACTTTAGGAAAGGATACGGTAGTTTCACTTTGGGAACTGTTTAAACATTGTTTCATTTATTCAATAATTTAAGTAGTACTATGCCTGTTTTTTGTCAATAATCTAAAAATGTATTACGTTCCTACATACCGAATCAGAAAAATGTTCAAAATGTCATGTGTAGAATTCGAAGATTCCCTTAAGTGCTTTATTTGAAAGTTCTAGAAGTCATGGACATTAACCTACATGTAGCTGTATGTACACTACATACTCTGGATGGGCAGCATATATACTGCTCTATATAAACACATACACACTATAGAGTATATATATATATATATATATATATATATATATATATATATATATATATATATACTATACTACATATATAGTATGTATGTATCGTACAGTATACTGCCATCTGCACTGCTGTACTGGACCCTCACCCATGTGTACTTCCACAAGCAGGGTGTGAAAATGTGTCTAAAGTACCCAGTACTACACCCCCACCACCACTTCCCATTTACTGCAAAAATTAGTCTGGGCTCCACCCTGCAAGTTTATCCCTTTGTTCTCCTCGCACAAGATCTTCCAGTGCATGCCAAGCAGTGGTAGCTGTGTCGTACGTTACGTCCATCACCCGCGTATCACACGCCGTGTTAATGTAAGTGCTGCCAGGCAGCTGGTATGCTCAATGTGTCCAATAATAACAGCATGTTGATTTTATAATACCTGTTCCTCTCTTTGTTAGCAACCACATAAACCAAAGCAGTAGTTGTACCCATGTTCTTCCTCGCTGTCTGAGGAAGATGTCCCATGCCACACTCCTCCTCGTCTGTCTTACATAGCAGGGGCACAGAAAACATTTTCTTGCCTCAGAAAGAACCATGTAGGAACGCTCACCATAAAACACATTCATGAAACACATTCCTCTTATACCAAGCACTTTAATCATCCCACTGCAGTTTTCACTGAAAAGCATTGCTCCAGCATTCAGAGGACAGATCACCTTATGTTATGACACTGTTGCCTGGCAAACTTTGGATTATTTTTTTGCAGAAAAGCTCAAAGAACACATTTCTCGAATTCATAAAGAATCCAGAGAGCGAGAGGAAAGGTCCTGCTGTTAGTCCTTCCCAGAGGCCGGATGGTGCTACACCCAGACTCTTTCAACTCAGAAGGCCCAAAGGCTCTTCTATGACCAGTTTCACTTTTAGCTGGGCTGCAATAAAGCACCACATTGTTGGTCGATGTTTTGAGGGGAATCGGTGCATTTTCAGACCGCACCCTCGGCACCTAGAGCCAAGACCACGCAGGTGCACTGGAAGCTTGAGGGTTTAAACACCCTCTCTGGAGCTGTATAGAGAGCTCATGATTGAATAACCTCTTGACCACTCATAGAGCAGCACTTAGAGGCCACAGGTGGCCTAGTGAGTTGGGTTCTTTACTATTTTTTTCTCGTGGTACAAAAGAAATGAGTGTAGTGTTTCAACCTGCGTGTTGTGAGCATGGCTTAAACGATCAGCAGATGGATCCGCAAAGGTTTTGCTTCACTTCCTTCTTGATTTAATTTGTGATTTCTGAATCCCACGCAAAATGGTTAAACTAAGTGTCACACATAAATGTTGGACCTTCTTGCTTATAGCTGCGTTTGATAAAGTGAGGAACACATGGAACGTCACACACTCAACATGCTGGCATTACAACACCAGACACGTCTTCTCAAGCCCCAGTGACAGTTTGTCTTTCTACGGGTAGGAGACATAACAGCAAACATCTGCATGAAAATGCGTAAACATCAGGGCTTACTGTACATGTCCCTCACACAACTTCCACTTGACTTTGGTCGCATTATTTTTCTATTTAAAATGTCATAAATTCATAAGCTGCAGTGAAATCACAATCTGGTGAAACTGGAAGGGGAAGTTAAGGGCAGGGGAACCGTAATGATGTGCTGAGAGTCTGAGAGGCTGAGGGGCTGAGAGTCTGAGGGGCTGAGAGGCTGAGAGGCTGAGGGGCTGAGAGGCTGAGGGGCTGAGGGGCTGAGAGGCTGAGGGGCTGAGGGGCTGAGAGTCTGAGGGGCTGAGAGGCTGAGGGGCTGAGGGGCTGAGAGGCTGAGAGGCTGAGGGGCTGAGAGGCTGAGGGGCTGAGGGGCTGAGAGTCTGAGGGGCTGAGGGGCTGAGAGTCTGAGGGGCTGAGGGGCTGAGAGGCTGAGGGGCTGAGGGGCTGAGAGGCTGAGGGGCTGAGGGCTCTTGGGCCACTTCATCCTCCCTTGACGGTAGGAGTTCCCCTGCCTGTTGGGCTAATTTTCCATGAAGCTTCTCCCTTTGGCAGGGGCAGAAGCACAGCAGTCACCTAACTACCACCCCCCCCCCATGTGTGGCGCTGTCAGTGAGGTGGAGAGAGGGGTCACAAGGGGGGGTCGTTGGGCTTGAGGCTTCACTGAACTGGTTTGAAAGGTTACAAGTAAATTGTGATGTTATGGCCTTGATTGAGAATAAATTTAGTTTATGTCAACACTGTGTTGTGAAACAAGTAAAATGCTGTACACCCTGATGGTTACAACTAAAATAAAACCTTCATGACCTTTCTGGACTTTTTTACTCAACAACATTACCAATTTTTTGCCAGCTGTATTAACCAAATCAGGAGGTGGTTCTTCCTGCTTGTCCATCATTTTGTTTTTACAAGCAGCATTTTGTGGACTCTGTCGGGGGAGGATCACTGAAGTAAGGTTCGTATGCAGGACGTGGGGTTGGACTCTGGTGGGAGTCAGCAAAAATTGTAATGTCATGGCAGCTTTAAATATGATGCCTCAAATGCTTTAGACGTCTGCTGGTCTTTCACGGTATTCATAAAAAATTTTTTGTCTGCTCGTCACTGACTTTCAATCAGCATTCATGTGACCTTTTGATTGAATGTGGTTGCTTCGTGGAGGTTTTATGGTTTTCATGGGGTCATTTTTGGGCAATTAAACTGAAATTTTTTATTTTTATGAATTTTCTATTCATATGTTAATTTCAATAATGACGTTTGTAGAAATCAGACAAATTCCCCTCATCACTTCACAACAGGTGTCCTGTGGATTTAACATGATTAATCCAAGGGATAAGTGAAGTGCCTAATCGATTGTCAGAGAAATATATTGCACTATAATCCTAAAATACAGAGAGCGCTCTAGACGTTGCTAAGGCTTCAAGATTCCACACTTCTGCACCTGTAGAACAGTATTTCATTGCATTTTTACATTCTTAGTCAAACTGTCTAATTCCATGATGCTAATGGTCAGTGAATGTGGTTGTAGTGGTTATATTTGCTACTGCCTGTTTGTATTTAAAGATTTTTTTTTTACTTACTGAAAATAATAAATCCTCCAGATTTGTTAAGAAAGTTTATTCTACAAAACTCACTCCAGCTGAAAATGTAATAAACATGTGTTTTATCCTCATGTCTGTTGGTACAGGGACGAACCAGCAGGCCAACCCTAATGACGAGTGCGGCTGAGAGAGCTTAACTCCTGCAGCCGTCCCCGCAGGGCGGTACGGGGCCGCTCGACATGTTTCCAATAAAGCAAAACGATTGGTTGCAGTGGGGAGAGCTTCCACTTTGAGGTAATACCACATGTACCACTGCACCACATGCCAGCCTCACAGTGTCAAAGCACTCTAAGTATGTTAATTCTTCGCCTGGGAAGGTTCGCGCGAGCTTTTCTGTTGCCCTTTAAACACTTGTGATCCTCGCCTTGGTATTCTCTAGCTTTGCTTTTTCTGTAATTTTTTACAGCCAGATTTTCTCCAGATAACTGTTGTGCCACGGTAGAGTTGCTTGTGAAGGCACGATAGCGAAATCTGGAGCTCTTCAACAACAAACAGGCTCCGCGAAACGATCAAAGCTGGAGTCACGACTTCAAAAGCAGGAGCTCAAAACACTTTTATTGGAATACTGAACATGTGGGCACAAAGTGGGATTGTTCTATCCCTGGGTGTTAGCTTACTGGGCAGGAAGTGCATGTTGGGGTCACTTGGGAATGAAGGGCTACACGCCTGCCCACATCTGGTAAAATAAGAAAAGACCTCAGAGTTTGAGAGGAAGTCAAAGAAAGAAAAAAAAACATCTATTCACAGAGCAAACTGTGTGTACGCTGGACTGATAGACGCTTTCCAAGAAAAAAAGGAGAAAGATAATAATGAATGAATAATAGAGAATTCAGTTCTACCGCTATTGTGCTGAAGGTCATAATATCTGATGGTCTGCAATTAAGCTGGTTAAAGTTATGATAATTTGAAGTTGGTCTGGGCTTGAAGACAAATTCCCCATGGCATCACATGACCAGTGCTAGATAATTACATGGTTTTATTTAAATCAATACCTTGAATCATATTAATAAATTTAATTAATTCACTCATTTTCTAAACCACTTAATCAAATTCAGGGTCACAGGGATATTCATTAATTACATTAATGATTTAATGGGAAATGAATGTGTTTATCTGATTTTTTTTTTACATCAACAAAATTGGGGGGGGGGTGTAAATGGCATAGACATGATGTACATGAAGAACACACACAACATTAAAAGGTGAGAAGTACATACATGATTTGAATGGAAGAACTATCCACATTAGTCCAGTTAAAGAGGAATGTATTTGGAGTATTTGTGTGTGTGTGTGTGTGTGTGTGTGTGTGTTTTTAAAGCAAACCTACAGAGGTCTATTCAGTTTTTCTGGGCACAACAAATTCAGTTCAGGATGTGGACTGAGCTCAAACGTACCCAAACAGAAGGACTCAGATGGGCAAGACTTAGCGTGCCTTGGTCGAACATCCATCTCTTCTCCTGTGATGCCCGAGCTAGGCTGAAACAGATGCTCCCTGCCTGGGCTGCCTGCACAGAGGAGGTCTCACCCGCTGGGCTGGGTTCAGTATTTATTGAGGCAGCTGTGACACATGCGTATAGAGGCCTGCTATGAAGTGAACTGCCTGCCCTTGTCTCACCAAGCACATGAGCTCAGTGAATGACAGTTGCTGTGTGATTTTGCACACTGGAAGCTTGAGACGGCGCAAAAATGGTGAAATAATGAAAAGTGAAATGGAAACAAGCCAAAACGTAAAGCTTATTTTGCTAAAAATATTTTACGAGGTGTTAAAGTGCAATACATAGTGATACATTTCTTGTGTTCTGTTTTTAAACCTTCTTTAAAAGGATAAAAAGCTAATTGTTGTTAATAAAATTGACAAAATTTTATTATTCAGCCAAACCAAACATTCCAAGAAAAGTCTGATGTTCTAATGTATGTGAATAAGTCTCGTAAAAAAACAGAAGGATCTTTTGATGTTTTGTGCTGCGGGGAACCTTCATCCCACCAAAGTGAGGCTCTGAATCCACGATTGTTTGTTAGGTGCCAAGTGTAGGATAAAATATGGCAAGCGTCACCAGTTAAAGCTGCAGAATAATTCACCATTACTTTACACCTGCTCCTGTGGAATCCTAAGAGCTGAACATGGATTCCTGCCCAACACAATCGCTCAGTCAGAGCCAGAACATTTGCCTATAGTCTTTCCACTCCTACGCAAAGATCTGTATGTGCAATCTGGGTACAAAGAGTCAACTGGCGGCCTATTACACAAGCAAAAACGAAGAGTTGAGCTGCAGTGGAAGAGATAAAACAGAACTACCAAGTGTACCAAGCCCTTCTTCTACACAGCTATTGTTTACAAGATAATCCATCACTAATGGGTCTTTCAATAGCATTGTAAATAAAACAGCCGGCCTCACAGCTGACTTCGTCCACTGACAAAGTCAACTGTGAGAAGGCTCAAACCAGAGTTTGAACTGCTCTGTTTTTTTGGTGCTTTTAAGGTGAACCATATGAACAGACTAAACAGGAAAGACCATAAGGATAAAAGGTAAACAGAACCATGAGTTCTGATGAGGGGAGTCAGAGGCCTGAAGCTGTAGGCCGTGATTTTTTTCCCCCTCCTTAAAACAGTTTGACTCAAGTTTCATTTTTTTTCTTTTCCTTAACAGTCATTCTGACTAGACAAAGAGACATCAACACAAAATATGTACTTTTCCCCTCAGAAAACCAAAGTAAGAAAGCCAGCTGAACTGAGACTAATTACTGTGTACTTTCTAATAAAGAGCTACTATAAGAACAGCCCCAGCAGAGCCTGAACCCCCAACCACCACCCCCCCCACCCCCCAATACAGACACACATCCTTCATCACAGCCGCATGGTCTTAGTGCTGCCGTCTGGCACATCTACAACTGCGTTAGGCATGTAAGCTGCATCTCAGGTCATCTGGGAAGATTGCATGGCCTGATCGCTCCCAGCTGCCCTCGCCTTAACAAACCCGGATGTGCCAAAGAACATCCAGTCAGAAGTGGCATCTGCTTTGCACGCAACTCCAGCTCTCGTTACCAGTGCGGCGTACCTACTTGGCTCGGACCCAAAACAGCCCACACTTAGCAACTAAGTGCAGTCGTTTGGGTCCCATAGTCCATTTGTCGTTGCTGTTGCAGGATTTATACACATTGTAAATGGAGCTTCATGAGAGCAGGCACAAAGCAGCCAACTTTTGGAACAATTATCATCTCGACGCCCATTAAGAGGCTCTGAGCTGCGGAGTCTTTGGCTGAGCTGCTGGAACATTGTGTGTGCTGATCCTGAAGTCTTCACACCCCCCCACTTCATTAGCCGTTTCACAAGAGTCCGTTTATGGAACATGTAAATACCATTCCCTTAAAAACCAGTTAAAGCAAAACTGTCCTGAATGGTACACAAGCAACCCGGCACTTCCACTCTTGATTTCCAGGACAGATTTGTGCATGAAGAAATTATGCTTACGTTACATCTACAGAATTATTTCCAAATGAAATAACCTGAACGCTTTGTTACGGCTTTCAGGCTAACGTGCAATAACATTTGCCTTGGTCAAGCCAGTAAATAAGTCGCGTTTGTTTACGGACCACAGTTGCAGACTGTGTCAATGAGATATCTGTTTGGCCTTTGTGTTATAAATTGCATGACCTTTTAATATTCAGAGGCCCCCTTGAATGAGCAGCTCAGCGGTTCCTGTAGCCACAGCTTTAGACAACGGGGGGGGGACCTCAAAGCAGCCGCATGCAGCCTTTGTGAGTTCCAGCCTTTTTTATCCCACCCTACACGGCTGGATAATCACTTAACTGGGTGAGAGCGCTCGTGTGGCTGTTCTCACGTGGCGTCTGTAGGGAACAGTGCGTCGGCACCCTGTGGAGCCTCGTGGCACACATGTCTGAACGAAAACGGGCATTTAAGTGCAAAGTAAAATCGCACTGCTCACAAAAAGCCGGCAATAACCATCTAACAAGTTCACACGTACGGGAAAGAGAGCAGGACGAGCTCTAAGACACTTCCTGGTGGAACTAAGTAAGCGGTGGTGTCACAGGCAGCAGGGCCCTATAATAAACTTCACCCCAAACAGTCGAAGTGTCTCCAGATTTGCAGCACGTATCTGTTCTCCATCATCTTCTGCTGGAGAACGGAGCGGGACAGCCGAGGGTCACAGATCACGTGACACAAGCGCAAAGTTCATTATGTCTTGGCTCTTGAGCCCCATCTAGTGGACTAAAAGGTAGAACAGTGGCAACATGCCCCCCCCCCACCCCCCTCGTTCTTATTCTCACACCAACAGAAATGCATCACAGCAAATAAGACTCCAAAATCAACAGCTAATAATAATTTCATGTTGCTATTTCTACATCACCAATTAGGTGAATATTTAACAATTCCTAACTGATATAATTAGTATTAGCAAATTATAACACCTCCGATTTTTTAAACTAATGAGAAATAAACAATTAGCTGTATTTTTTAACTTAAAAAAAAAATAAAGGATCACATACAGCAACTCTGAATGAATTCCAGCTGTGTTAAATGAACACGTCATTACTGAACCAAAATAAGCATGTATTTCAGCATTTGGAGTTGGGTTAACTGGTTTTGGCGTCGGCCAGAGGAGGATGGTTCCCCCACGGAGTCTTGGTTCCTCTCAAAGTTTCTTCCTCATGCTCTTAGGGAGTTTCTCATTGCCACTGTCGCCACTGGCTTGCTCACTGGGAGCTTGGGCTTGGACACTTGTAACGTTGCTTTGTGACTGTTGTAAAAAGCGCTATATAAATACATTTTGGTTTTATGTGAGGATGTGTGATTTTAGGGTTACAGACGGAGCCAAAAAAATGGTCAAATGTACTCACAGGGCATTATTTTAAAATCATCTGTAACTCTAAAAGCATGTACATCCTGAAACCACTTTTAACCACTCTCTGAATGAAGAATCAAATGTTTTTCTGAGTTAATGCAGAAGTATTCCTCGAACATTATCGGTATGTGCATTAAAATCGGAAAGTAAGTCAATTATAACTGACATTCTTCTATAATAACCAGCTTCACAAAATAATAAAATTTAATTAGTTTAAGATGTGATGAGGATGATTTTAATACATCAGAACTGAATTAACTTGTGCTGTGTTCAGAGCATTGGAGGGTTAACGTAACACACCAACATGCAAACAGGAAGCAGCAGAGGAAACATCTGCAGTCCTGATGGTCCAGACTTGAAGACTTGGCTGATCTAAACACCACATCTTTTAACTGAGTGTTCATATCTTCATTTTCAGCTGAGTAATTGGCTTGCAAAACACTAAACATTTGTTCACTCCTCTGAGGAATCCCCATTGTGAATGTACATGATTTGACACACTGAGGATATACATGGGAATACGGTGATTCTTTAGGTATGACATCTGCACATTAAATCTGTTTTAATGTCACACAGGCTCATTAAAGCCATGCACCATATGCTTTGGGGGGCTCAGAGCTTTCAGTGGCTGCACATTCCACGGGGGTGTGGTTCTGTGTTTTTGGCATCACACTTACCTCAAGAAGCAGCGAATATTCCTTTATACAAGATCTCAAAATAAAGACACTCCAATGAAAATGTGGTCAAATATTTTGTACAGATATTTCTACTTATGGGGAACTCCCACGACTTTGGAGAAAAGAAAGGTACAGTACTAGCTACGACATCAGCCATTGATTATCTAAGCTCGACTTTTTATTTATTTTTTGTTTTTACATCTGAAATAAATATCGGACAGCTGTTTAGTGACTGAGAGGGAACGGTTAAAAGATTTTAACTACACTGACTCCATGGGTTGCTTATCATTTCGTGGCTATTTCCCTTAGCACCGGCCCAAGGTCCGTTAATTGGTTATGCACCACCCCTTAACTCGAACGCCATTCTCCTCACGTAGCCTGAGCCGACTCGATTAAGATGTTGCTCCACTTTAGCACCATGAGACACGAGGAAATTTTTGAGGGAGGAGAGCAAGACGAGAAGTGACTGTAAGCGCACGTCGTAAGGAGTGGTAGAGAGGGGGACGATCTCTGAGAGAGAGAGCGAGAGAGAGAGAACCATGATTTGAAGGTTACACGGTTCAACCCACAGCTTACACTTCCTAATTAAGTCAGCTGGGACTGCCAAACTGAGCACATCCATTTTTTTTCTGGGTCAGACAGAATGACGAAAGATTAGTACTTTACACCAGGCTTCTTTAAACAAATGCTCAATGTTTCATATTTGTGTGCCATCAATTTGGGTACATTAAAGCATTTCCTTACCGACTGTATTTCCCTGCTCAATGAATGATGTAGAAAGATATTGGAAGTTTGGAGCTGACGAGTTTATAATCGCTGTCCACAGTGTAGCCAATCAGAGGATGGGCATTCCCCACTTCCAGCTCAACACGCCACTGGTCAGCGGCCGCACGCTCTCTGGCAGCTGCTTCAAAGCTCCAGGATCTGTTGACTGATGATCCTTCTCTTGTGGATTACTCCCATAGGCCACAGAACTGTGTCTGCCCTTCAAATAAAGCACTTTATCCACATCATCGTCCCATGAGTAAATACCCTGCGTTCTTGCTGAAACATCAGACAGGTACACACAACAAATAGGCCTAACTTTTCTAACCAAAGGTTCATGATCACTATAATCAAATAGGCCTTAAAATAACTTCCCGTATGCTTGTTTTGTGTTTTGTTTTTACACTATTTCCGTTCTTGAGTGTTCCACATTTAAGATTTAAGATCTGAATACTCCAGTGCCTGGATGTCCTCCAAGGTGATGCTTTTAGTACAGGTTTGTTGTCTTGCAGACACCTTATAAACCTGAATTGTGCCGTAGCTACAGTCCTTCACTGAGATTCAACACCTTCATCCACCTTACACCCACCTTACACCTACTCGCTTCAAATACTAAACCTTTGGTACGACTGAGCACTTGTACACCATTTCAGCTGCGCAAATATCTAATCAGCTTATCACACGAAAGCAACTTGATTCATTTTGGCATGTAGACAAGTTGAAAAAGCCTTCTACATGCTACTTGCGGACTGATCGGACCCCAAATCAGTATCCTGACCAAAATAAATGTTTCCAGACACCCAGATGACATACAACTTCTGCCAAATGTGCTATTCCAGCACATGACCAGAGCTAACTCTGTGGTACACTGCATCTCATCATGCAACAGCAGTGGAAAATCCTTCACATGTGGGTGGAACCTTCATACGTTCATGTGACCTCATAGTGTGGTCTGGCTTTGTTGCAAACAGGATACTATACTGCATACTGCTATGGAGACGCACAACACATTGAACCTTGGAGAACATAGGCTACGGCATCAGAAGGCATCACCATTTGTTCTACCAATCCTGCTAGGGTCAGAATATGGCATAAACATGAAGGCACTGATCCATCCTTCCAACGATTCAGGCGGGTGGTAGATGTCTAATTGTGTGACATATATTTACTTGGAACACTATGGGCCCCTTAATACCAACTGTGCATCATTAAAATGCCACAGACTAATCAATTGTTGTTGCTGACCTTATTCATGCCTTTATGACCACTTCCAGCATAACATGCCATTTCTCAAAGCTCAAATCATCTCATACTGCTTTCTTGAACATGAGAATACTCAAATGGCAGCTAAATTTTAATAAATCTTCTTAAGCAGCTAACAAGAGGCAAAACCAATATTACTATACAAAAATTAACAGATGAAAATTTGAAAAGCTACCCCCCTCCATCCTACTGTTAATGTGTTACATTTAAGTCTTTTAGTCTTACAGAACTACTGAAACAATGACTCAGTGAGACGTGATGTGTCATACAGAACCTACCATGACAGGACGACATATTTACCACCATCTAAAGTCAAGCACATGTCCAGTAGGGGGAGGCATTAGCTGAAACCCATACAAGGAAAAAGAGGTATGTGTGTGTGTGTGTGTGTGTGTGTGTGTGTGAGAGAGAGAGAGACAGAGAGAAAGAGAGAGACAGAGTGAGAGAGACAGAGACAGAGAGAATACCCTCTGTGCAGAAGACTGTGTTGTTTTGGTGGGACACTATGGTGTTTGTTTATGGCAGTGAAATGGAGGTGTAATTAAACGGGTAAGTTACACCATGCTCTCATCGGTATCGATCCAGCACTCCTGACTCCGACCAGGAGGGGAGAGGGTTTCAGGTTCCTTCCAAATCTGAAGCAGGTTTTTTATGTTTAATGGGCACATCTGAAGCTAGTACATATGATCGCAGCAGAGGGAGTGTGTTGCCAAGGAGCCGGGGGGGGGGGGGCTTTCCTTCTCAATGGTTCTGTTGGCAAAGCATGAAAGGCCACCCAAAATATTTGCCTCATATCAGCCCATCACTGTGTGTTAGCCATTATTGCACAGATGTGATTAATAAAAATGGCCAGGCCACTGCAATGGGCAGCATGTCATTTGAGAAATGCATAGCCATGTTAAGAGGATACAATCATTTATTATTTGTGTGACAGAGCTGGCAGGGGATGTGGGTAGTTTAGAGGGCAAAGGAGGTAAATACAGGCATGCAGAACAGTTGGGATTTCCCATTCGCTCCTAGGCCCAAGAGGGAGGCATGATAATAGCAGCCAGATGTTAAATTATCTCTGCAAGATGGCCCGGCTGTTTTGCGATAGTCCTATTTATGGATGTACATTTACACATAACACTGAAATATACATTTGGCATCTAATTATAAACCACATAAGCATTAAGAGCTTTCTGACTTTCAGTAGCTAATATAACAGACACAGACAAAAATGACGTACTTAATTTGGGCCTTGCTCAAAATGATGAAACAAATTTATATGGGGGATGGGGGAGATAATCTCACAAAAGATTTGCAAAGCTTTAGATGTTTTATGTCATGCCATTCATGTCACATGTAATACCTGCCTTTAGGTGTAGATTGGCCTAGGTTAACTGAATGACTAAACCGGTAAATTATGGCTTCCAATAAAATTACTATTACATATTTTGAGTTTTTCCCCTACACTGGTAAAAGGCTGACATATTCCACTATTATTATTATTATTATTAGGATTTTAGATAGTTAGACGGCAGTTCAGTATTCATTCACCACAATACCAAAATAAACATAAATTTAATGAAAAAATAACACTTGAGTCATCTGTTCAATACTAAGGTCTCTTAGTGATCAAAATCCCCAAACAAATGAATAGAAATTTGCGAATAATCTTTTACATCTTCCATAATGAGAATACTGGAAGAAACAGGACTAAAAGATTGACGCAGTTGTACGTCAACAGGCTACATGAACACCTATGCACATCTTGTAGGCATACATATTCGTGCATTCAAACTAATAGGCTTAACGCTTGATTAAGGCGGTGCTTAATTTGTAAAACATTGTGTAAAGGAGAACCAAGGGAGAGGTGATGCAGCAAGTAGGCTGGGAAGGAAAAGGTCCTGAAAAATAGAACCAATTTGTTGAGAACGTCACGGTTACGTCACAAAGAGACGTGCGCGTATTGTGTTAGAAAACAGTCCACAGAAAAGATTGTTGGATGTCAGAATAGAAGTGAAAGGACAAGTGACCTTCATTTTTAAACATTACCATTGTTGAATACGCAATTTGAGGCAAAATGTTATGGTTACGAGATATTAAACTTTCACTGCATTAGTCTATTAGCTTTACAGCATCAAATACTTAGAAATAACTACTTTTGAAATGCATAGAACACAGCAGCCATTCTAGTGCTTTACACAACATTAAAAATGAAAACATCAAAAAGTTTGCCGTTACTAGCCTATATAGTTTCATTTGTTAATATTAGGCCTTGTATAATCTATATTTTATGTCCTTGTACCTGGTCAGTACACAAGTCCACACACACAAATAAGTATTCAAGTGCTAGGGGACTGCAAATTACCAATCTATCCGTGTGAAAATATGCCTTGAATTATGCCTTGAAAATTATGCGTGTGAAAATATGCCTTGAATTGAACTTGGCCATCTAGCTAGTTTTATTCTTGACCCATTGGCACGACCCCCAATGCTAAGGTTATCTTATTAGTGGAGGACATATTTCAATAACCTCATACGACTAATACAATCAGCAAGGGAAGTCAGGGAGATTGATGTGTGTGTTGGGATCGACTGGACGGTGAGCACACGACGACCACATGTCTTCAGTTTGCAAACCATCAAAATGAGGAGTCCAGATGTTCCATGTTCCTGTATTCGTACACCTGACTGTGACCTTTCATCCACCAGTTAGCTCCTCCCAGAAAATATTACTTTTTAATTTTTTTTATTTTACTAACACAAAACTGATATGTATGCAAATATCAGTTGGTAAGAGCTACTGCGGTTACACCATAGAGCTAAATATATATAGTCTATACATTACACCCACTCACACGCAACAACAGCATTTAGTGTGAATCTATTACGCAACAGTTAATTCCAACCTCACAATCTGATTGGTTGAGAAGTGTACAAACCGCGATAACAGCACGTGCTTTTTTCACACACACAAAATGTGTCAACCCACGAAAGCATTGCCAAGTTACGGCTAGCTCTATACACTCAACCCTTACATTGTTTTTACGAAATGAGAAATGATTTCAGTGACTTTTATAAGCTCACATTAACATTCATCCATGGTGCCTGACCTGCAGTGTTACGACAGACGCGCCGCAAAATCTTCATGGTCGGCTAATGAAGTGGTTGAACAATTACACACACCAAGGCCGCCAGCAAAGTCCACTGGTCTGTTTGATACAAACACTTGTCCAACACATGAGTATTTTTGTCTAAGTGCAACGTGAATGGAAATAAAACGGCGAAAAACATTTCACTCTAAGCAGTTTCTTAAACCCATAGATAATATCAAAGCTCCCCTTAACGTTTGAATTGGGGCAATTCCAACTTGATTGGCATCACAACCATTACAGCAACCTGTTAAGTGGTTAACTCGCCATTTTGTGATTTTATCAGATTCTTTGTCTGATGATGCCAGATCATCTTACATTTAAAGTTTCATAGTATGTTAGCAACTTTAGGCTTTGTGTTGTTGTCAAGATCGAAAGCAAGTAACTTAGCTGCTATAAAGCTCAAAGTTAACTATTAGAGAACTAGCTAGTTAACTATGACAACCTAGCGTTTTATTTTATTTTTCTGCCCGTGCCCCGTACAAAGAAATAGCCTAGTGTTGTCGTATACACCTACAAGATCACTTTTTATCAGTGCTGTTGTGAGATAATCTTGATTTTGAGTTAATCAAAATAACAAAACTCAGAAGCTAACCTTAGTAATTCGGTTGCTTGGCGACAACCACTCTATAGCAGTCAAGCTAACCTAGCTACCTCGCATGCTCGTCAATCATATACGGCTAAGTGAGAAATGTAGGATTATCGTACCAGGCATAACATTTTTGAGGGAAATTATCGTACACCCGTCATAACCAAAAATAACATGTCTATTCATGCGCTATAGTCACTCTAGTGTTGAGTAGCGTCTAACAGGCACTCACAGCTTTGTGGCTGTACGGACATGATTCATCAGAAGCCCCACAGATCGTACAGAGACGATAATTGTCGTACACCTGGCAACACTGTTTAATAGTTGGCTTGTTGATTGTATTTGAGCCATTGTGACGTATTGTCGTAAACATGCCAATCAGAGCAGAGTTAATCAAATATTCATGAGCCAACAAAATGTGCTGTAAAAAATCCCCAGCGAGTTTCATGTTACGGCCAAAAGGAGTTATAAAACCGTACTATACCAAAATCATACACGTTCTGTATAGACATCAGAAAATAATTTGAGAAGAAAAATGTAAAATTACTGAATTAATGCATTCTATGACACCTTTAATTAAAAAAATGACCTTTAGATTTTTAATATCATGTATATTTGTTAAGTTTAGTTATCCAATGTGTGCTGAGTCCAGCCTAGTGTCTGTATGGGTCTCTTTTCTCCTAATTAGTCTCCACCTTCTGTAATGCTGAAATTATTTCCCATAATACATCAATCAAACCAAGTCCTTTTGACGGGATCTAGCAGAGTCCTCTCTTTCCCCCTGTAGGATCATCTCATCTCCTCTCAGGTCATGATCATACCCTTAGACCAAGTGTCGAACATCAGCATCCTAATTGCCCAACCTGAGCCCTTCCTCTTTTCTTCTTTACCCGTCTTCTGCATTCATGAGGTTGCACCCTGTCCTGACAACTATTGGCAGCACTCAAGATGCTAATGACTTAGCCAGCATGTGATGGATGTGGACCTTGTGCTGCTGTGGTTTCGCCTGCTGTGGGGCACTCTCCATAATATCTCACTATAGCCGTTTCTGATCCGTGCAAATTGGGATAGTTCATATTTATAGGCTCTCTATTTTTGCTAGTTTTAGGTCTGCAGGACCCAGACATATCTAAAGTCAAATCCTATATACTGATGAGAATCTAATACAATGCTCTAGCCTATATTCTCTATATTCTTCCATTGTCTGTTCTCGTGTACACTTTTTTAAAACTAGGACAAGGGGAGTCTACCTCTTCACTGCAAATTAATAATGTAGGGTGTCCCCAGGACGTGCTCTGTGAGGGTGGCAAAGGACAGATTCTGTACTTCTGCTATGTGACATGCTGGGCCTCAGACAACTGAGCCTCATTTCCGTGATTCTGCATTGAGTATTTACTGTGTCTACAATGGAAGTTAATTTTCCACAAGCTTTAAAAATTTCCTCACAAGTTCCATACCCTCCTGAAAATGGCAAAGTTTCATTTAAAGATACATATTTTAAGAAGCTGTCCTTATTAATACATTTCAATGAATAATAAGTGGGCCATGTGAGTCTTTGTGGCATTACAGTTATCTTAATTGTACTGTCTCTTTACCATCTTACCATGATCGTAGCATTGTGATGCTCTTGGGAAGCTGGTGAATTAAGCCACGAGGGAGTGTTCAGATGTTGTCTTTTCAATGGAGACCAACTCCTTCTAGGAATTTCATTAAACTAAAATGAAATGCAAATTCTGAAACATCTTCTATTTCTTATAGAAACTATTGCATGTTCTATCATATCATACATGCTTAATATATAAGACTATCAGAGTCTTAGACTATTGGAATGTTTTACCTCATTTGATTTTACATTTAATTTAAATTTTATATTTTACATTTACTATTACTTGTTTTTGTATGCACTGTACCATCTCTTATTGCCCAAAGGAGAATGGGTTCCCTTTTCAGTCTGGTCCTCCCAAGAGTTCAGCAGTAATCCTGAGGTTGGTTGCCACTTTTGCCTTTAGGTTGCTCATTAGGTGTTTGGTCCTGGTTACACTAAAGCTACTTTGAGATAATATATTTATCTCTCTCTCTGTCTGTTTTTCTTTTGCTCTCTCTCTCTCTTATACACACACACACACACACACACACACACACACACACACACACACACACACACACACACACACACACACATTGTTTACAAAGCTACTTAAACAATAGTACACCATGTTGTACTGCAGCCCTTTACATGAATTCATCAAAACCCTATTAGTTGAGTCACCAGATTTCACTATTACAGTGCACACAGTCAAAAAACAATAATAATAAAGCCTGTCGGCTGTTTTGCCTAGTAACATGGCACAAACAAGAATTATGGTGGTTGAGAGAATTCTACTACTTAAGCTGCTGTAAATGTAATGTTGCTGTGTGAGAACCAGTCAGTGACAAGGACTTCAGGAAGTTGACACTGCTCCTCTCTATAAGGCAAATTAAAAATTCTGCTTCCTCTTCACATGCACAATTTGAAATGATCAGGATCCGTGGTGATGGCACATAATGAAAAATTAATTGCCTCAGTCCTTTCATTGTTGCCAGAGAAACAGCTCATTTACAGCTGGTCATTCCCCCACCTGCTCAGAGAGCTGGCGACAGCTGAGGCCTAGTCCTGCTTCGCATGCCAATGACACACACACACACACACACACACACACGCTCTCACTTTCTCTATCTCATGTATTCTCACTACAGCCAAGGTGTAAATACTTCAGACCAGAGCTTGACATCCCCGGCCGTGCCCTGGTGAGACACTTCTCACTGCAGTGACAGTAGTAACGAGAGGGGTGTAGTGGTGGGGTCAAACGGTTGGAGTGGCACAACCCATGTGCTCCAAGAAGCCTGGGGAGACACCTCTTGGTAAAGGCACGGGTGGGCGGAGCCTAATGTCATGCATAAGGTCAAGATCCCCAGCAGGACGTGGGGGAGGTGTGAGACACGAGGGAGGAGCTCACTAACAGAAAACTGCCACAGCCATGTTAGCAGGTCATCCAGTGCCAGGGAGTGGAGAGTCACTTAAAGTGTGAATAAGTCCAAATATAGGATACAAAAGAGGCCGTTTTAGTTATGGTGGCACAAGGGATGGGAGATGGGGGTGTAGATACATGTGCAGTGCTTTCCTGCTGTTACACCTCCAGTTACACCTTGGTCCTAGCGAGGAAAAAATAAATTGTTGCCTATACTGACATGTTCTGTTTTATGTAGAGCATTGATGTAATCTCGCGCAAGACCATGATGGGAACCAGCACTTCCAGCAGGCAGAGAGCAGCATCCGCACAGCCGGCCGGGCCAAAGTCTTCTCCCCAGCTCGGCTCCAGACCTCCAGCTGCCACTCTGCTAACCATTTATCCCCGTCTGACTCCTCCCCCAGCACGCAGGCACCCAGGCTGGCCGCACGAGCCCGGCCGAGGCCCCAGGTGTTGGGGGTACCGCAGAAGTAGCTGGAGGAGTGTGTTTGATCCCCCGTGTGGCGGCAGATGGTGGGGCCTTTGTGCAGTGGTGGCTGTTATTAGCCATGACTCCCATCCATATGTTTGAATGGAAGGGCAGGTGGCCTGGGAGATTAATTTTTTAAGCAGGTATGATATGACTCTATCTGCAGAAAGGACTCTTAGAATAGATTCTGCCAGAGCCCAGTTTGTCACGTTTGACATGTCTATTGGTATCGTCTTTAAGAACTTCCCACTGATCCTTAAATTTTTTTGTAAAATAATTGTGTCGTTGTGTGCCCATGATTGCCTATTCAGAAGCATTTGTCTGCAATATCTGCGCAGACCCTTCACATTCCGGCACAGGCAATGCTGTCCTGTGTCCAAGAAAATACTGACATGTGTCACAGTCTCCTACATGTAATGTACATTTACAACAGATTACATGTGAGAACAAGACAGAGACAATAAGACAGGAACAATCTACTTAGTGTTTGCAATCTGCTCATTGCAGTACACAAAGTAATATGTAATATGAGTAAGAATAATATGCTCTATATTTACGAAAGTATTAGTAATCATTGTGTTGTGCAATGAATACAATGAATAAATTCATTGTAACAGACTTGTTCTAAAATGCAATTTTTTACCATAGTGAATTGAAGTTCAGAACAGAAGCTGCAATCTAAATATTCATTATACCTCATTAGAAACATGAGTTGTAATTGTCAAAAAGTAAGTACAAAAAATGGATTCTGCTAACTTACACATAAGTAATAATAAAAGGTTCTCTCATCTGTGATGAATGTTTTGTTGTGGAAAAGGTAGATAGAATAAAGCGTTCTGAATTCTTTTATTTTTGTCAGCAGACACCAGTAAGTGAGGCTATGTCTCTAATGAATGCATGTGTGTGTGTGTGTGTGTGTGTGTGTGTGTGTGTGTGTGTGTGGTTGTGAACAGTAGGGGATCTGGTTTGGGAGGGGTAGGGGAATTGGAAATAGAGCTGTCAAGTGCCTGATAGCAAATGCTGATTTCACTTTAGAGTTTGATGCCTTTGTCAGACCCTCTGTGGCTTATGGGGCTGTGCAAAGCACCCAACACCCTTCCACCCCCCACTAGCACAGCCGAGCTCTGCCTGACCACAGAGACAGGTCTTCCCCTCTGAGACAGAGACAGGTCCTCTCCTCTGAGACAGAGACAGGCTCTCCCCTCTGAGACAGAGACAGGTCCTCTCCTCTGAGACAGAGACAGGTCCTCTCCTCTTAGACAGAGACAGGTCCTCTCCTCTGAGACAGAGACAGGTCCTCTCCTCTGATGCCCAGTGCGCCCTGCCCTCCCTAACCAGACAGGGAGGCAAAGCAAAGCCATTTAGCGCGGAGACTCGGACGCCATTTGTTATAAAGAAGCAGCCAGAAAATTGAATGGACACTCGAGTGCACACTTGACTACCACTGCTGCCACTGTTAGATCAAGAGAGCCAGAAAGAGTGTTTGGAGGAAGCGCAGGAGAGAGCTGATCTATCAGTGTGATGATCAAGTCGTCAGGGGGCGGGATCACACTTCACACTCCGCCACCATTTGTGTACATGCCTGCAGTGCGGCTCCCCTGATTTGCCATATTCGTCAGCAGCTATTTTTGTGTCTCAGGGTCGCCGCGCACTAAAATTGAGCTTCTTAAATCTCTAACGGGACACCGGCCACAAAACATGGAAGCAGTTTCACACCTGGGCATTTTGTCTGTGTGTGACTGGGCGACACTTATTTTTCTATTTTGGGGATGCTTATTTAAAATGCATTAGCCTGTGAAAGGGATATAAAATATGCAACCATTGGACTTTTCACCTTTTTGGAATTTATGTATAAATCAAAGGGAAATTGAGTCTTTTATGGGTGAAAACTCATCCATGTTTCATGAGGTGCCAGAAGCAAGACCTAGATAATAGAATACCTATCACAGGTGCTCCTTGTTCCCGAGCAACTTCCCCCAGATTCCATTACATCGCACACTTTAATAGGCAGAGTACATTACCAAGGGCTTCGTCGGCGTCGCAGAGGAAACACTGCATGATCCGCTAAGCATTGTTTTAAAGTTTAAAGATCAACCTAGTTAGTGTCCTCAAAATTGCGTAAGAACGTAGTACATGGAAAACCCAAAGCTAAACCTATTTATGAAGGGAATGAGAAAAGACAAACAAGGGTTAAGCTGTCTGCACTGTACAGCGTCGTTGATCAGCTGGATAAGGGATTGTGGGCTTGAAGTGAAGACCCCAAATCATTGAGTTAAAAAACAACCTCCCATCACCAAAAAGAGCTCCATTCGTTTTATTAGCAGCGTCTACTCTCGGTAAATTATCTCTTGAAAGCCCAATGCAAATTAGTCACAAAACGGCTATTAAACTTTGATGGCAAAGATTTATGATTATGGTTGTGGTCAATTAAAAAAAAAAAAATTTAACAGGAATGCAAACATTAGAACATTGTAATCCATTTGTAAAACTCAGGTCATTTGTTTTAAAATATTTACCAATATATTTTAGTATGTCATTTATTTCTACATTTTTAACATTAAAGGGAACTGATGTGTTCTAAGCAAGTAATGTGGTTGAGTTTTGCTAGCACAGTTACCGCAGGTTTTTGTGACAGTTCTGCTGTTTTCTGATGATCGATTATGGTCATTAGAGACTCTGCTGTAGAACTGAGCAAATACAAAGAGTGATGAAAGGTTAACCTTCCTGTTCAGGGCAGCAGCACACTCACCATATTTCTCACTGTCACACAAGGTGAATTAGGCAGAAGTTCATAGATAAAGTGCTGACGAACAATTATGGAGAAAATGTTTATTAAATGTCACCATGTCACATTCTTCAAAGCCTTTCCTGACATTTCTGCAGCATGCTAGAGGTTTCAAATGAGTAAATTCAAAAAAATGTTTTGATTTAGGGTATTCTGTGAAATAAGACTCTTGTTTGAATCTTGGATTTATGTAAATGTTCTCCACGGTGGGTGCTGGCTTACCAAAACATGCATCAATGACTGGTGATGTGTGGTTCATCCATTACAGAACCGGGAAATCTTGCATTGGTTCACAAATAAAACACCTCTGCGCTGTTTTGTGGATTCCAAAATCCATCTTCTGAGAATTGGTGATAGGATCACACTGTCTGTTTCATTTTTAAATGTGCATTTCCTGATAGGTAATCCATCATCAGACTGTTGGAAGCATACACTGTTAGGTAGTTTACGCTTGACTTGCTAGCATGCATAATAAACAGTAAAAATATATGAGAGAAATTAGCTCATATAGCTCGTTATATTGAATCTGTTATATTGAAGATTTATATATCATAATTCTTGTTATCTGGAAAAATGCTTTGCTTGACTTAAATGGTGAGGCGATACATGTGCAGAACTATACAGTCTGTAATTGCAGTGATGTTTTAGTTGTATTTGTGTCGTGTTCTCAACACACTGCATTAAAGGAAAAAATGACTACATGAAGTTTAAGGGCGCATGCCATATTCTGGATTGAAAATCTTTAGTTTGCTTATCCATGCACGAGTTCCTGGCACACTGTCAAAGTCATCTGAGCAGCTGACTAGTCTCATGTCTTTATATTCTTAAGCGTGATCAAGGGTTCATAAGAATGAGTGACTGGCTAAGGCAGATGTCAGTGGATTCTATATGAATGAAGTTGCAAGAAAATGTATGGATATTACAGCCAGCATTGGCCCTAAAGTAAACAAATCATACCTTTTCATACAATTTTATAATAAGATATTAAAGTCTTGAAATAATGAGATAATATTGCTTTACTTATGGTCTCCTGACTACTAGCTTTTAAAATATCCTTGATCCCTGCATGGTTCAAACAATAATTACATAAACAACTATAAAACGTTTAGTTTGAAAGTACACTTTAGTTCAAGACTAAACTATATCCAGCTGGAAAAAGGTTTCCATGGATCCACTTTTGGATATATTTTAATCTGAACCTTCAGAATGCATGAAGTCTGCTGCTTTGACCCAAATTGCAGTATGGACGTCCTACTTCCTGCAACTGCTGGTGCTTATGTTGATGCTTATGTTAAAACACAACTGCTGTTATTTTGAAAAAAAGAAACATAACTGATTCTTTATGGTCAACAGGGCTAAATGGCAACACTCCTTGGTACCTTCAATTAATGACAGGCAATTGAAAACCAATTAGGCAACCATCATAAATCATTGTGCACGGAAATATGGATTACAGTAGTACACCTCTTTTTTTTATCCCATAATAAAACATAACTGTGACTCATTGTTAACAAACATCGCATTTTGTACGTCGGCGATTACCGTGGAAAGCGCTCCCCCGGGGAGAGTGTAGCCAGAAGGCGGAGCGGACGCGAGCAGGCAGGTTCTGAACGGTCCCCGCGCTGATCAGCATCATGAGGGTGAGCAGCGCTGTTCCTCGCCGCCGCCAGCGCGTCTCTCCCGCGGCTCGCGCGTCTCTCCCGTGGCTATCCCCTTCAGTCCCATCCGCCCACGTGGCCCCAGGAAGCAGAAAAAGCGGAAGGAGTCTTACTTCAGAGTAGCAGCGTTATGTCATATGAACAATAACACATTTCTAAGCTATAGGGCTTTGCCCGAACAAACCAAAATAAATTAGGCTGTCTAATGTATTGGTGGATGCACACGTGCCTATACTTTAGTTCTAGCTTTGTAATGCTGTACAGCAAACAATCCACATTTTAAGGAGAGTCCAGCATTACAATTAGTGTACGTTTTTAAGCAGCATCACAAGTAGAAGGCCTCCATACTCTAGAGGAGAGTCTAGGAACACAAGTTCTACCTACAGACATGACAGTACTCATTAGGAAGAAATAATAGCCAGTCTTACATGCACTGGCCATTATTAATATGCCTTTGCTTTGGGATGTCACAGGTTAACTACTATTTCATTTCACCTTGGACGACCTCCAGAAAAACATACCTAATAACATTGTCAGCACCCCTGCTGACAATAGCAATTTAGTGCTCCTACACCTAGGGTGAAGATAGCATGGCATTAAACCACAAGAGACCTTGGAACAGTTCTTCTGAAGTGACAAATACAATGACCCTTGGCCTGAACACACGCACACACACACACACACACACACACACACACACACACACACACACATGCGCACGCACGCACGCACACACACACACATGCACACACACACACACACACACACACACACACACTTCTTGTCTGCACACACATCAGTCTGAGATCGTCTGTTGCCCATTGTGCTGAATCGGGTGGAATTGTGGGACAGAGACATCGGGCTGATCCCAGGATGGGGACAGAATTACTGGGCTGGGACGTAGCAGCTCAGATCAATACGGGGACGCAAGCCTGGTGAACACCGGGGGATGCAAGCAGCCACCCTGAAGCTAAGGAGCAGATAATTGCACTGGCCACGTGGTGTTATCTATGCAGACATATTAGCGTGTAGCAGACAAAGGGGCTGCTTGATGATTGGTTGGAGAGGATAAACGGGCATCATGGGTAGGGCTGTGAGATGGACGGTGACCACACGGATGGTGACCACACCGACCACCACTTTAGGTTACAGTGCTGAGGTCCGATGTGAAAAAGCTGCTATCGCAGGAAGACTCTAAGTGAACAGGGAATGTACTGTAAAGCATAAATTGCTGCCATTTATCTTGAAAGAAAACTATTGATATTGCAATTAGACATAACAGTAAACATTGACTTGAAATTAAAATGACCCTGTGCATCCTTTTCCCAACTCCATGGTACATAAAAAATATTTGTATACATAAGCATTTAACCTCTTCCCAATAAATCCCTTGTTTAGTCTCTGGTGCTTTTTAAATGATGATTATTGTGAGTATTGTCTTAGATCTTAGGTCTTAACAAGAGACTTAAAACAAGAACAAACTACAAAGCTAATTTAATGAGTTGCTAAGAAAAGAACTAAAAAAAAGGAAATGAGCTAAAATGTATGTAATACATTGCCTGTACTTTTTATTAGAAAAATATGCAATCAACCCCCACTCTGGCTGGACTAGGAGACTCAGATGAAGGTCATTCATAATGATTAAAATCGAAATGATTTGTAAATGACTCACGGGACTAGGAGTCCAGTGGCACCTTCATACAAGGAAATTGCATTACCAGTCAACCACACTGCCGTGGGAGTACCACCTCCACCACCACCTCCACCACCTCCACCACCCTTCCCCGCCTGAAGCAACGGGCCTTCAACAGCACAATCAAGCGCAGCATGAGGAAAAGCACCAGCTGATAAATGATACAGAAGGGGCTTTATTGCTGATATGGAGTTTTGGGCCATTTCAGTATATATTGTGCCCCTGAGGTTGGAAAAGCACCGATTGATAATTAACACCCAAAGCGATGTTTAGAAGTGCAATTTCCCAAGAGAACGCAAAGGGTTAAATGAAATTTTGGACCATAACAAACAACTGCGATTGTTTGGCAAATATAAGGGCCACACCATTAACATATATAGTAGCTGTGCTGCTTTTAAACCTGCGTATAGCAAGAGAGTCAGAGGTTGGTGCAGGTGACGATCCTGAAGAAGTTAGTGTCCCAATTTCCACTTTCACTTTAAATTAATCAGGTACTATTTTGCACCCTCTGACCCTGTAAAACTCAGTATACACACACACACACACACACACACACACACACATATATATATATATATATATATATATATATATATATATATATATATATATATATATATATATATGAATATATATATGAATATCACTGTGAAAGAACACCACCATGCTGATTTTATTTCCAATTTATTAGAAAAAAATATAAAATTTTATATATTACACTACAAAAGACATTTACACAAACAAAGCACACTTACAATAAAAGGGAGGAGTAGACAATCATCACAACAGCTATTTTTCTGTGCTTTTAACATTTTCTTACTGGGACGATGATGATCCTATCATATTCTTAACGGTTGTGTTTTAAGGAGATTCAAAACCATATTTATGTTGAGAATTTTTTTTCACCACACAATACCTCAACACCATGCACACAGGTTTGCACTGAGTGGTTTCATGGTTTGCATTTCATGTCAAGGAAGATCTGCAATCTGTGTATCTGCTGTGTATATACACGCCAGCATTTCACAGTCAGGTCCCAGGAGAGCTGACATAGTTTTTTTAAGACCTACTTTTGTGTTGGTTTGAGCTCTGGCCTTCAAACCATTCAGCCGATCGGAACTAATGATCAGCTGATGGAAGGGATTTGGCTGGTCTGGTCTTAAAGGGGATACTGGACAGGACCTCACTGCCAGCACTTAAAAGGAACCATAAAATAGATGTACTCTGTTCTTCTTATGCTGTAATTAATATCTGCATTGATATTGCATTAGAACCACATTTAAGCAGTGGTAACATACCAACAAATATGTAATTTAGTGCGATCTATACTGCTTATGATATTCTAAAACCGTGTTTGTGCTCATTTTTGAATGGGAGTGAATCCTTGAACTTGCGCAGTGTTGATGCCAAGAGCGAGTGAGTGCCTACAGCCTTTCGCGCTGGCTCTGATATAATCATACTGCTGCAGTCCACGAAGCGGCTCTGAAGCACACTCGAGCTTTAAAACATCTGCTGAACACGACAGAGGCTAAGACAACATTTTGTTCTTGCAAGAGCTATTGTTGAGTGTGCGTAAGTGGGTGTATATGTGTAAAGTGTGTGTCTACATTTCTTAGGACAGGAAAATTATTTCTGTAGTGTTCTTGAAGCAAAAATGTCTGCTTTTCTTTAAGGAAATTAGAAAACTAAAATTATTCTAAAAGGTGCATGTGTCAGTTTTCTGTCTTTATTGTGCTATGACGTCTAAGCAGAACTATGCAAATATTAGATCCATGAACAAAAAACGGTCCAAGTTTTTAACTCAAATTAAAATGGACTTGTTTAACACTAAAATGTGCACAATTTGACCTTGGCCCATTTGATAACAAAACAAACAGGTAATAATTTGTTGAAATGAACACATTTGTAAAAATACCATTAAAATCTCAAAAAACACATTCAGCAGAAACCAGATGCTGCTGTTCAACGACAGGACGCTCAGTACAAATAAATTATGCTCCATCACAGAAGTTGGCTAAGGTGCTCATAACAGGAAAACAGTAAGGACAATATCAAACCACTAACAGCTTCATAGTGTTTTCAATGTGTTCTTCACTTTCATCTTAACAATGAAGCGTACTGTTACAGCATGTAAATGAGTCATCAAGTTATCCTGCGCAGGTGAGCACCATGTGTATTACAAGTTACATATGCTGCATGTGAGCATGTGGTGAAATTGTAGATATCGCCTTGCACAATCCCATAAAGCATGTACTGCACCACAAGGTCCTCTGTAATAGGTGCAACTCTGACAATAACAGTAATGATCAATTGTGGTTTGTTTTTTTTGTCATGAAAGGTGTAAATACAATGTAAGCATCAACCTTTTTTGTTTCCCTTCTAGTTTTAGCATTTGGTCATTAACTGATGCTACCTGGTACATCATTCAGTTAGTGTAGTAAATGGTTTGTAATTATTACATTTACATTTAAAATATACATGGGAAGTGAAAGGGGAACGGTGCAGCTGTACTGCTGGTTCTAATGGAAAGGTCGAACATTCCTTAGACCTCACAAAACCTCTCTGGTTAGACATCACGAAACCTCGCTGTTTAGACCTCACGAAACTTCACTGTTTAGACGTCACAAAACCTCGCTGTTTAGACCTCACGAAACCTCGCTGTTTAGACGCCACGAAACCTCGCTGTTTAGACGTCACAAAACCTCGCTGTTTAGACGTCACGAAACCTCGCTGTTTAGACCTCACGAAACTTCGCTGTTTAGACGTCACGAAACCTCGCTGTTTAGACGTCACGAAACCTCGCTGTTTAGACGTCACGAAACCTCGCTGTTTAGACGTCACCAAACCTCGCCGTTTAGACGTCACCAAACCTCGCTGTTTAGACGTCATGAAACCTGGCTGGTCTGATATCCTGTATCCCCCATCAGTCTTTTCTCCCAGTCTTGTGCTGCTTACACACTGAAATCCATTTACTCTGTTAATATCCTTTAAACAAGTAAAATTTTAATAGAAAACTTAGGTTTTGTTGTTGTTTGTTTTATCATTAAATAATGGACCTAAGTACAGATTTTGTAGTATGAAGTTTTTTTTTTATGCATTGAACAGACTTTGAAATTTAACTTTTAATTCAAATGTATGATATGTCTGTCTGTTTTACTAGGATGACGCCAATATATTTAAATCAGGTCAGTATGTTGCAAAAGTATTTAGATGTTCAGGGAGAATTGTGATTTTAATTTCTAATTGTATTTGAAAATCTGCTGAGATCTAATGCTGTAACATTTCTAACTGCACAAAGTTGTGCCCTTGAGCCCTTAACTAGCGATTTTAAAAGATAAATGTTAGTAACCTTTTGTGTCTAATTAAATAAATAAGAAACAAAATGTATCAACACAGCACAAAGTCACTTTTAGAAATCACACATCAGGTGCAGTCAAATGACCAGCTGTAACTGATGAGCTATTGAAAAACACTTGAAGCACGATGAAGATTAATGAACTGTACAAAATAAGTAAGCCCATTTTTGTCACTAATGTATTCCAGCTATGTTCTCTAGCTAAGAATATGAACTTGGATGAATTTGGCCTTTACTTCATCTAACTATACACTATTTACACTGACAATTTTAACAATGGCTGAAACCAAATACAGTTTAGTCTTTGAAGTGTAATACTTTATATGTATTTTTCCATGGGCTTTAGACACATATGTTATGCAAAAGGAAAATCTGTACATACGTATCTATTGCAGTAAAAAAAAAAATCCCCAAAAACTAAAACTAAACAACAAAAAAAAATTCTAACAAAAAATGAAAAAGCCAAAACAAAAGAAAACATGCAAATAAAAGAAGCTTGACATCTAATATTGCTTTGTAATACACAGCCGCTTCTTCCTCTGGTTGATATGGTTTCAATCTTACTGCGTGAGCTGAGGTTTGAGGGATCTTGTGTGGAATGACATCTGTCAGTGTAAGACTGTAGGTTCTGTTGTATTTCTGGAGGTAATTATATTGTTGCATGAGGTTCTGAGTAAGCGCTGTACAGTCCCGGGACCCCTGACAGCTGGTCAGTGGTCCTACCTGGAGACACGCCACATTCCCGCCCCCTCCCCAAATGTCTCACTTCCACCACGTCCAACTTGGTCCGCCCGCAAAATGTCCAAGCTGTCCGAGCTGTGCATGAACGCCCGGAGAACTCCTTGTCCTGCCAGTGAGTCTCTGCCATTTTGTTACCCACGGATATCAAGTAATTCCCCCTTAAATAGTTCAATAGTTCCATTCAATAAATAAGAGTCCATGGTAAAAAGTGCTAGGCTACTACTGTAGGCTGTGGAGGTCAGAGGTCAGCCTCAGACGGGTATGGTGGCATTCATGATCTGGACTCGCATCTCCTGGATGCTGGTGAGGATCTTTTTCTGGTGTCCAGCCAGAGTGACTCCAACCCTCCTCAGATCTCTGTAAAAGAAGACAGACAGTGAGATATTTACTCATCTATAGAGGACATTGAATCAGCATTTGGCATTAAACAAAGATCTAAACCACAAACACCTGAGTATTTTTAATTTACATATTTACTCCACCCCAAATAATGGTCAAATATAAAATGTTTTACTTCATTACTACATTTGCTATTTTTACTTCTTTTTTTTAAATAAAAAACCTTATAATGGTAACTCTTTTACAAATGAACGAAGGAGCCAAAAGAGCCATGTGAAGTACAGTTCTGTGTGAGGAACAGTTCCGTGTGAGGAACATTTCCGTATGAGGAACAGTTCCGTATGAGGAACAACTCTGTGTGAGGAACAGTCCCGTGTGAGGAACAGTCCCGTGTGAGGAACAGTCCCGTGTGAGGAACAACCCTGTGTGAGTTCTTCTGCATAGAGTTCTCATTCCTCACTCACTTTCACCTGACATGAAAACTCAGATGGTTCTCTTCATTACTTAAAATATATTTTGCAAATTTTGTCATGAAGGAAACCCAATATATTACTTGCTTTTTAAAAACACACAAAACATATAAATTATGAGCACAAAAACCCATATACATTATTATATAAATAAGGTTCTTAAAAAAAAAAAAAAAAAAAAACTTATATTTATACTTTATACTTTTGTATAAAGTATTTGTACAGCATCAATACTATTTCAAAGGTTATTAATACAATTTTTTGCTACATATACTTTTTTAAATGTATAAATAAGCTTGAAAAACATGGACTAAGGACTTTCCATGACTTCCATAACTTAGATATAAGTCAATCAATCAAAGGCTTTGCTCATTAGGGTTCTGGACCCATAGTATTGTTAACCTTGTAAACCCTGTAAAGCTGCTTTGCGACAACTTGAGTTGTTAAAAGCGCTATACAAATAAACTTTGATTGATTGATTGATAAGTGCATGACAAAAACTTTTCATGCTCTTAAATTGCAGACATTATGCCTCATATATTGTAATTACAAAATTAACTGGATATTTGCAAATAAAATCTTTACATTTAACCTGACACTTTCAATGAAGAAGTTTTATTGTTATAGACAAAATAATTTTAAATATCTGCCTCAAATATGCAGAACTGGACCAATGAGTTGGGGTAAGATCTGAAAACCTGGTGTTAAACTAATCAAAACAAAATCATAGTACAATTAAGCCCTGAATTTTTAATGTCCTTATGTTGGCTGTTCGTACATGGCAAACAACCCTCTCTACCCACTGCAAACGGCGGCAGGGGTGGGGAAGGGGGGGGGGGGGGTGGTGGTGGTGGTGTTGGGACTCACTCCAAGGTCATCTGAGTGACTACATCCAGCGAAGTGTATCCACTTTCCATGAAAAGCTCGGTGTATCGACCCATTTTTATGGCATCTAACCATTCCCCTACAGAGCTGAACGCACAGAGCTCCGCACTGCCATGTTCCACTAATAAATTGGACACCCTGTGGGAAAGACAAATGGACCGTTGAACAAATGGATGCATAAATCTACCATTAGAGTACTACATGAAGACTGTGCAGTCACCACACAGACAGGCCTGAGCTGAACTTCTGGGCATGTATGGAGGCCGTGAAAATTGAAGATTGACAACAACGAAAAATACTGTTTCTAAAGCAGAAGACAAAGTTCGGGACTGCTGCCATTGACATGGAATAAGTGCAGGTTTGGGCGAAAGTGATGTGGCGTCTCACCACTGGACAATCCAAATTTAGTCTGGGTTTGAGCAAACTTGCTCTAATTTACATCATACTACTGAACTGTGATATAATAAAAACTTAAATCCCAGAATTAATCTCAGTACTGGATTTTCTGTACAATGTATTATTCTATGATTTTATGACAGAATTATGTCTTGAAATCTGGACACTCACAAGAATAAAATAAAATCAATATAATTAGTGACAATTTAGACATTTAATGTAACCATAACAGGCAAAAACCACAATTACAGTGTATTATGTTCCCTCATTCCAAGTCAATTTATTATTAAATGTAACCATAATCCCATAACACAATAGATAATAGATTACTGCAGGATGCAAAAAATACAGAACGATTTACAATGCAGAAAATATATTTGATACCATGTAATCACTGTAATTAGAAGCCATTTGTACGCTGTCACTTTTGTTTAACTCAACATTAAATCATGACATAGCTGAGCTTATTTGTTTCAAGTGTCATTAAATCTTGATTTTCCGTGACAGCCGTGTAGCAAGAGCTGTTAACACTGGGTTATCGCTAGTTCACAGACATGAGACGATTTTTATGCTTTTATGCAGCCCGGGATAATAAAATGCCATAAATAACAACAGTGTTAACATTTACTTCAAACGGAGTTATACTTATAAACAAACCAGGCATGTGGGGAGAGAGGGATGGAATGACAATGGAAGAAAGCAAAACAAAAACATGGTGTTTCAACAGAGTAAGTGTCAAAGCGACACCTGGTGCTCCCCCACCTGTTGGACGGGTTGACCACACTCTTCAGACTACTCGGGTTACGGATGAGTTTGTCCAGTAAGCTGACGATCTCATCAAATTTGGGCCTACTGTTCCTCTCCTTCTGCCAGCAGTCCATCATGAGGTGGTAGAGGGCCGTAGGGCAGTCCATAGGGCCCGGCAACCTGTAGCTCTCCTCCACAGCCTTAATCACCTAACAGCCAAATACGTACACACACACTCAGTATAATACACGCTGCACTGCAAATGAACACAATGTTACTGTGTTAAAATTGGTGTCCACACAATATCTGTAGTGTATGAGGATGGTTATCCTGAGCTAGCAGAGGTATCTACACTAGAAACCCCACACTAGTCTTGGGCAGGACGTCTTTAGATCTCATGGATTCCACTAACACATTCGTTTGAGATTCTTGCCTCTTGTTGACGTGATTGCATCAGGTAACTGCTACAGATTTGTCAGCTGCGCATTCATGATGCAAAAACCTCTGGCTCTACCAAACCCTACAGGTCCTGTCCTGGATTCACACATGTTGCCTGTGGAGACCACTGAAACAGAATGAACTCATGGTCACGAAACCACTTTGAAATCATATTGGAAACAGTTCTTCTAAAATGGGTCATTTGTGACCATAACGGGAAGCAGTAAGGGTTGGCATGAATGATCACACGGGCAGCAGCATTCACACGATGCTTTATTGGTATTACAAAGTCCAACATCCAGTTCCAAGGAAACATTGCATCACCATTGCATCACCAGGACCCATCTGAATTATTGACACAAGGTCCATGGATTCACGCTGTTTACACCAGATTCTGACCCTAATACCCACACAGTTTGAAATTCATCAGACATTCTTCAACTTCTCAGTTGGGTTAGCCTCAACTGGACGGCAGGAGTGGACCAGCTCTAGCTCATCTACCTAAATGTTCGACATGTCATACTCGACAGAGATGCTTCTCTGCTTGTCTGTAACAGCAGTTATCGGAGTTGCTGAAGCTGTCCTGCCTAGCCTTTCACATCTGACCTCTGACCTCTTAACAAAGCGTCTGTGTCTGCGAACTGCCATCTCTGGATGTGTTTGTTATTTTATGCATCGTCACGTTTGATTATTTATTTGATTTGCAGTTGCAGTACGGCTGCTTCTTATATCAACGTTCTCCACAAAAGCAGAGTTCTGAAGGAAAGCTTCGTATAAAATTCAAAGCTTAATTTCAAGACCACAGGTAACATGGATAACATGCATACTGTGCTTCTACGGAATAAGTTAATGCTAAAAGACTAGGGAAGTATGTCACTCTTAAACTAGTTAAACTCGTGAAGTAGATTAGAGGAAACTAGATTAGAATGAATTAAGTATTTCATTGTTTTAATCCACAAATAGTTTCAGTCAATAAACAAAACCAGTGTAGCAGCTCTTGGTTAGCATATTGCATGTTTACTTAAGGTTCAGAAAAGTGCCGGGAGGAAGGATTTGACTGCTGCACTGGGCGAGATGCCGACCTCTCATCTCTCGTTCTCTCCCGCCCTCAGCCTCGAACGAACCCCCCCCCAATCCCTCACTCCCACGCCGCAACAGAGAAACTCAACACAAGAGCAGCTCAGAAACCAATCCCCAACGGCAAAGTCTCGAAGAGAGAGAGGAGGAGAAGAGCAAGAGCAAGTGAGAGAACAAGACAGGGTGGAGGAGAGACAGGGAGTGGAGAGAGAGAGAGAGAGAAGGATAGGAGAGAGACAGGGTAGAGGAGAGAGAGAGACAGTGGAGGAGAAGAGAGAGAGACAGGGTGGAGGAGAAACAGGGAGTGGAGGAGAAGAGAGAGAGAGACAGGATGAAGGAGAGAGAGAGAGACAGTGGAGGAGAAGAGAGAGAGACAGGGTGGAGGAGAGAGAGAGAGTGGAGGAGAAGAGAGAGAGACAGGATGAAGGAGAGAGAGAGAGACAGTGGAGGAGAAGAGAGAGAGACAGGGTGGAGGAGAGAGAGAGAGTGGAGGAGAAGAGAGAGAGACAGGATGAAGGAGAGAGAGAGAGACAGTGGAGGAGAAGAGAGAGAGACAGGGTGGAGGAGAGAGAGACAGTGGCGGAGAAGAGAGAGAGAGACAGGATGAAGGAGAGAGAGAGACAGTGGAGGAGAGAGAGGGGGATCTAAGGCAGCCCTCATGAAAGCATTAAATAAAACATCAAATAACTTTCTCTTTCCCAAGTGTGTGTGAAACAGATTAATGATGGCAGGGAGACGGGGATCTGAGGCTGGAATGAAGCTGTCACTGGCAGGCTAGGAGGCGGGGCAAAAGGTCAGCTCTGCTTGATAACAACATGACTGGAAATTGCACCTCCTTCAGGGACACACAGAGCAAACTTTGGCATCACATCCTTCTTTTCAGTGCCACTCAAACACAAACACACACACACACACACACACACACACACACACACACACACACACACACACACACACACACACACACACACACGCTGCTCTCACCGACATATGACATGAGCGCC
Source organism: Brachyhypopomus gauderio (assembly GCF_052324685.1). Lineage (NCBI taxonomy): Eukaryota > Metazoa > Chordata > Actinopteri > Gymnotiformes > Hypopomidae > Brachyhypopomus > Brachyhypopomus gauderio. The sequence continues at coordinate 12,781,572 of NC_135220.1, read as the reverse complement.
CACATGCCAGAAGATGAAGGAGACAAAGACAGTGAAGAATCCCCACGACATCCACTTCAGTTTTAATGATACGGCACAATATGTACAAAGAAAAAACAGTAATAAAAACGAAAATCTGTAAACTGAAGTCTGACAAAGAAGTGAGTGAGATGCGGTGTATCTCCGCCGTGGCTAATGCTGTAGGTTAATATAGAGTGAGGCTTGTGCAAATCAGACTTCTGCTGCCTACAGATAAAAAAAAACCTCACACTGCATCTCTTTTAGCAAAGTTCACAAAGTTCGATGAAGTGAGAACTCCAGATTCTCTCTCTGCGCTCACAGCACCTTCCCCGTGTCCCCGATTCCACCGTTCACCGTGGCGCAACCTTTGACTTGCCCACTGGGGGCCTCGGCTAGCCAATCCCCCACAACCCCCCTCTCTCCCCACCACACTCCACTGCTCTCAGCGTGAGACCCCATCCCCACTGAACGTGTTCAATTACATCAGTTTAGCCCCGTATCTCCCCTCTGTTCCCATCGGTTTATGAACTGCTACGTGCACAGTTCCCCATGTCTTAGCCTCGTGGTGGCAAACCACATTTCACATACCATTCACACACAGTTCTGACATGGCCAGGGGAGGCAATTACAGCAGAGGTGTACGACTCGGGAAGATCAACGGGGAGCCCGTCTCAGCCAAAGCTCATAGTCACTAAAGAAGCCATTCATAAACATGAGATTCCAGCAACGAAGAGGCACAGGCTGAAAAATAGCTTAGAAATGTCTGCATAAAAAAAAAAGCTAATAGATTTATATAACTGACGTACTGTCTCTAATCTATACTTTGTATTGGTGGGGAAAAATACAGCATAATACATTATAAATACTAAAGCTAAATTCCATTTTCATTTTGAATAAAATGTGGCAGACTGATTTGTGACTAAAAAATGATACTATAATTAAGATGACATTACAGAACGTAGCACTATGGGATGAAACAGTAAAGTGGAGTTGTGTTAAAATGTGCTGCTCCACAATTACATATTTTAATTAGTTTTGTAATGAATTCCTGATAAAGAAGCAAATCGATAATCATTTATGTCATGAGCATATGAATATTTAAATATTCCAACAAGTCCAACACTACTGTACAGGATGAGCACAAAGCAGCATTGAAAATGCTATTTAAATGCTATCTTCAGTTCTAGAAGCAATTGAACAGCGTGAGTTATGGAAAGATGAAAATTCTCTGAATTTGTAATACTGTCACTATAGAACTCAAGTAATAACCCGCCGGTAATGATATTTCATGCTTCTTTTTTTTTTTTTTTTGCACCTTGGTGAAATGTGTTTGCGTTCTCCTCTTTTTCCGCTTGATAAATTGTGTGTTTATGACAGATTTATGGAATTAGGACAGCAGTAAAATGGTAAACTTACGTCTTGATTGCTCATCTCCCAGTAAGGTCTTTCGCCGTATGACATCACCTCCCACATGACGATGCCGTAACTCCACACGTCGCTAGCTGAGGTGAACTTCCTGTAAGCAATGGCCTCCGGGGCCGTCCATCTGATGGGAATCTTCCCTCCCTGAGCGGCACACATCAGACCAGATTTCATCAGAAACATTTCTTGTCATGGCATGTTTCTGAACACTTATCACTCCACGTTCACAGCTGGGGAGGACGGAAAGGTGTCGGGGTGGGTAAACACGGCAGCCGTCGCTCGGACGTCGCTGTGTTCTGCCTGCTAATTGGCTGTCTTGGAGATGCCATTCCACGACTGGCAGAACCTCTCACACACTATTAGCGAAGAACATCTCAATTCACCTCTCCTCAGACAGCTCACACACAGCACCGCACAGGAACACACACATACACACTACTGTGACATGCCAAGGTGGAAACAATGAAAAGAGAAATAATAATGAGGCAGCACCAATTACAGCGGCCAACGCTGAGTTGCTAATTATCCTGCGTTCAAAGCGTCACTCGTCTCCACGTTTATTAATAGCTACTTCAGTCTGGAGCCTAAAGGCCTCCTGCAGACCAGAGTCCTCAACGCAGGCCCAGCAGAGGGAAACGCTCAGCTAATATTATTACGACTACCCTGTTCGTTGCAATAATCTCAAAGAGATGGTTATGATCAGTTGTGTATATAGTATGGATGCATCAGAAAGGGAGGGAGAAACAGAAAAAAGGGGGGAATGAGATTGAGAGAGAGAGAGAGAGAGAGAGAGAGAGAGAGAGAGAGAGAGAGAGAGAATATGTGAACAGTAGCTGGCTAAAGCCACAGATACTGGAGAGGGTTGAGCACTGACACAGATGGATCTGGAGTGCTGGCTAATGGCCTGGGGGTCAGGAGGTCAGCGGGTCGGAACATACGCGGGTGGTGTAGGCTGCCTCCGGGTCGTCCTCCAGCACTCGCGACAGGCCGAAGTCGGACACCTTACACACCAGGTTGCTGTTGACCAGGATGTTGCGAGCGGCCAGGTCGCGGTGCACGTAGCCCATGTCGGAGAGGTAGCGCATGCCTGACGCGATGCCCCGCAACATGCCCACCAGCTGGATCACCGTGAACTGCCCGTCGTTCCTCTGTGGGACGAGCGGGACAGGCGGACAGGCAGGGCGAGGGTTGGTAACACACACTCATCTACAACGCTAGCATGTCTCCAGCATCTTTTCATTGTACAGTTAAGATCGAGAGAGGAACGAAAGAGCAGACGCACCTTCAAGAAGGTGTCGAGGGAGCCGTTCTCCATGTACTCGGATACGATCATCACCGGCTTGCCTTGAGGAGAAAGGACAGTAAACCCAGCGAGTTACTTTCACTGAACGTAAGCTAAGGAGCTCATCACAGCTGCTAGAGCAGCGCTAGCATAAATCTGAGACACTTCACTCAGTCATAAACTAATATCCTAATACTCTCATTAACCTCCTCTAGATCCAGAGTATCCATTAATAACCCTCATAGCACTGATGAGTTTGTCTTCCAGAAGTAGCGGCATGAATGAGTCAGAAAGGCTGAATGTTTTTTTTTTTGCTCATCACTTTGATCATACACATGACAATACAATAGAAGCCCAACCTTTCAGTAAAGGGAAATATTTAAAGAACAAAATTTCAAAATAACACCTGTCAAAATTATTGGCAGCTCTGAGTGCAATACTTCATACAGCCTTCCTTTAGCAAGGAGAAAATATCATATTTGTTGTACAATGCTAGATAAGGAGGAGGAATATAAAGGTATTTGAGATTGTTCTTCCATCTCTCCTGACCGTTGTGAGTTCATGGTCTTTGCTTGCAGGCCTCCTGAGGAATGACTAAGAATCGTTAGCTTTGTTTATACCCTGCTGAAACAGGGAGTTGTTATTGACCACTTAAAAGAGTTCTTAAAAGTCAGGTGTACTTAAAAAAAAGATTACTGTATTACTGTGAACTGAATATCAGCTTTTGTTCAAAAATATAAATCAGGAATTGGCACATTTGTTTCAGAGAAAAATCATCTAACCTGAGAAAAGAAAAGAAAAGAAAATGTTAAAACAAGGAAATCTAATCCTTTACTGAATAGTGAGACTTCTCTAATATGTCAGTGTAAGATCAGGTTACATGGCTGTTCTGGAGCCGTGTGCGCAGTCCCACGTGTGGTACCACACACTCACTCTTAGTGACCACGCCTTCCAGGTGGATGATGTTGGGGTGGTCAAACTGGCCCATGATGCTGGCCTCGGCCAAGAATTCTCTGCGCTGTTTCTCCGTGTAGCCCGCCTTCAGGGTTTTGATAGCCACCATGATCTCTCTCTTCCCCGGGAGCCGGAGTGGACCACTGCACACCTCGCCAAACTCGCCTGCTCCGTGGCAGACACGGACGCAATCAACCGTCCAAAGCAGAGAGGAGACGGAGAGAGAAAGAGAGAGAGAGAGAGATGCCTTATCTCACTCAAACACATTTACCCTGTGCAGCAAGACAATACATCTACATCAGCGTATGATGTATGTCAAGCCAGCTAGAGTCTAAAGGAGCCACTTCGGTTTCTGCATGTCTGCTCAACACCATAGCATTACATGCAGAGCACATTTATTGGAAGTTTTGTTTAAGTTATATATCAGCCCTTTGTACATCTTTGACTTTGTGACAGTGAATGCGCTCAGTGGTATGGAAAAAAAATGAAATGATAATACAAAAAGAAAAATGAAATTCATAGAACAGTGCTACATTTTATAGGCAGATGCAGAACATTCCACGTGAAGCCTGACTGAGCTGAACTTCCAGAAGCTTCCTCACCTGCTCCTATCACGCGCTCTATCGTGATGCAGGAGACTTCAATCTCTTTGGCAAACTCGTGGACAGCTTGGTTGGGGTCTTCATAGGTGTGAGGATCAATATATGTACGCACCCCTGGGAATTTAACTGTAAGGACAGAGAGAGAGAGAGGGGGGGGGGTGGTATCTCAGTCCCACTGTTTTGTGGTTGAGTTAGATGGAGTGTTGCCTAAGGCACTTCCCTTTCTTTTAAACCAACATAGAGGAAATAACTATGGAATGTGGAAGATGGAATTATGTGGATGGGGATTGAAGCGTAATGTGTCTCGTGGCTTCTAGTTCCTGTGCTCAATACCTTCTCACGTGCAGATGTGTGGCGAGGGAGGGAGTCCGGCTGTCAACTCAGCCTAGGAGAGCCGACACCACGTCACCTCACACCGCGGCCATGCAACATCCAACATAGCTGTTCCCCCGCTGAACTCTGCCTGAACCTGAAACTGCCTGTCCTGCTTTCCCGCTCTTTCTCCGCACGACACTAACCGTGCGTGCGGGCGTATGTGTGTGTGTGTGTGTGTGTGTGTGTGACTCACTGTGGCCGTTATGGAAATGCATCTTCTCTTCCTCTGGGTCTTGCTTTGCTTTGCTGTAGCCACAGCGCCTGGTGGAGGAAAAAGCAGCTGTAGCTGGTGGATGTGTGAAACTCTCCTCTCCTCCACAAGCACCACTGCCTCCGTCACATTCCTCTCCCCCTTTCCCCTTCCCATCTCTCTCTTTCTCAGGTTTTTCTCTCAACCCCCATTCTTCGTATCTGGTATGTAAAAGGAGGCCAGTAAACAGACAGACAGAGGCAGACCAACAGGCAGGCTGGTAATGGCTTTATCTGGGTTTCTGCACAGGCTGTCTCTAGACTGTACACACACACACACACACACACACACACACACACACACACACACACACACACACACACACACACACACACACACAGAAACGCACACAACAGCAGTTCTTTCTCTAGCCGGAGAAGTACCGCATGTGTGTGTGTGGCTGTGAGACGTAAACATCCCACTTCAACACTTGGACACGCTGGCAGCAGCACTCTCGCAGCGCCATGACAACGCAGCGATGACTCCCGATTGGAGGACCTGAATTGCACATCACATCCACTCCTAAACTGACTCACCAAACTGCTTGACCTTATTTATAATCAGCAAATCCTGTGTAAAATATCAACAGCGTATTATATTTATCTAACAGACATGCGGTGTTTAGGCATTAGTATTGCAGCCTCCCAAGGGTGAAGCGTTTGAGTGTATCAGACTCTCAGACTCCAGCAGGGAGATTTCTTGCATAACAAGCCATTTCCCATCGGTGTGTAACTGGGTCCCTCTCACAGTCCTTTTGGGATGGAGCAAGGAATGCAGAGCTGTTGATTATTCCCTGGCGGGTATTTTGGGCAGACATTGACGAGTGTGTGTGTGTGTGTGTGTGTGTGTGTGTGTGTGTGTGTGCGTGTGTGTGTGTGAGCGTGTGCGCTTGTGTGTGTGTGCAATCTTGCAGGATTCAGCTGCATACTTCAAGCCTCAGGGTAAAGGACATGGTGTATTGGGTTGAGTGAGTGGTGCACACAGTCTGATTCCCATCCCAGCCCAGCACCCAGCTTCCATTCGCTGGGCCTGATTACCACAACCCCCCCCCCCCCCCCCCCCCACGCCCCCCCCCCCCGCCCCGCCGCTGCCCCCGTGACATCACGTGCGCCTCATCTTTAGCATGAACAGAATTTCGCATAACACCCTGCTCCAGTCATGCCGGCGTGGCATATGGGATGTGACTGTATGGCACAGTTTGATCTGTGTTAATGTGCCGGAGATTCTGCCTCGCTGAACTGTGGTTCACGCTCGAAAGTTGCACGACTCGACAGACTCGTTGAATTCGTGCGAATGTAAACAGAGGCACACGGTGGACCAGAGGAAGGAGTGAGATACACAGCGTGAGCAAGAGACGCTGAATCTCCCAATTCTACAGTAAAGCCCGACATGGTGACAGCAGAACCAGCAGGGCTGAGCATGCGTGCTCCGTGATCAGGATCCAAACCCGTTTTGACCTCAACACGCCTGAGCCTGCTCGGTCCGGCACCGACACCCTGAACAGACGGCCGCGCTCGGTCTAGCACCAACGGTCCAGACAGCCCACCGCAGCAGTGACTCCGCCCCTGCTTAGCATTTCATTCACAAGGACCACTGACCCCATAAGGCCAGGACCAGCTGTGACAGCACAACATGTGGCAGTGGCTTCCCCAGCCATCCCTGGGACGCTGGAGGTCGGCAGGGGGGTGTGGTTGGGGGGAGAGGGGCGGGGCCAGGGTCAACACGGTCCACCGATATGCCGTTCGGAGTAATTGCTTCCAAGAGCCTTTGTCCTTGAGGCACCCGTAACTTAAACGGTGGCTTTGGCCAGGTGTGGCGTTGTGGCGTGGTGGCCTGGGGGTGGGGGGGCTCCTCAGACGTTCCTCAGACGTTCCTCAGACGGTCCTGCACTCTAGCCCCCCTGCGGCCTTTTCTGGCCCTCCCCCTGGTGCCTGGTGTAAATCTCACTGAGGACTTGACAGCATCAAATTAAGGACTGTGGTGGTTCAAGGGGAGAAGGCAAAAAAAAAGAGGTAAAATGAGAGACGGTGGTGCCTGATATGGCTGGAGAGAAAGGAGTCCTCCACACACACCCACACCAACACTCAATTTTCAGGTCGTTGAAAACAAGCACCGGAGAAAAAGCTGTTTAGATAGAAATGGAATTCTAATGTTATTCTGTTGTCCTGATCTTTTCTGTGCTGGAATATTTGTTCGGTTTGAACGGCCCCCTGTTGTCATCAAGAAGATTCATGCATAATCTGAACGACCAAACTCCCTTTACGTCTCCTACGCCGGCTACTTAAGGACACGGATCTCTCCAGCGAGATGACTACAAACACGGGATATTCCTACACTTCCGTCCATCACCGAGCAGCCTGTCACCCGCTGCGCTCACGGCAGTGAGCACTTCTATCTCTGCTTCCCGGGCTCTCGCCAGAGTCTCCTGTGCATGCATTGCTCTTGAGATGCAAAGTGGGCCAGGATGGGAGAAGCAGGATGTGTTCATGGGCTCCTCATCCCGTTTTGCCGCTTCGATCGGGGGCACGAATCTCGCAGCACAGAGCACAAACCACAGAGGTGCTCATACCCCCCCCCCCCCCCCCCCCATCCACCCACCCAACAGATCTGCAGATAATCAGCATAAGCAGAGACGTGGACAGCTCAACAGCTCCCAGGTGATATTAAGGAGCTGTATTGATTTCCGTGCAGGAATACACTGCCACATATTGTGTCATTCCATTTAAATATATGTGCCGCTTTTAAGTAGCACAGTCTGCACTAATTATAGGAGCTACGCTAAGCAAAGCGCATCTAGGCCCTGAAAGTATGTCAACTACGTAATAACATTCACTACATTACTCCCCAGGTGGAACATTACAGTGCATGCTTGTTTGTGGTAGTTATACACTTATATGCGGCCTAACAGTGAAAACTCAATCAATCAACAATGGTAAACACTACTAATAATAAGAAATTATTATTATTATTATTATTATTATTATTATGTAAATGAAAAAGATCTAACTTTCCTCAATTGCGTGAACACTAAGTTTTAAACACTTTGCTTCTGCATCAGCACCTGGAGTTTTTGCAACATCATTTGTTTTTCTCACTGCTTTCATGCAGAACGCAGAATTCAAAAGCTGCACCACATTTATGCAAATGTTTACCATGCATTTACACTGCATTCACATTTTCAGCACTTGCACAGAAAATGAATGTTTAAATCTCCATTCATGTATTTTATCTCCATTTAACTGCAATGATTTGGCACTGTTCCAATGTCAAATAAACTGATTATGTTTGATGAATGGAAAATTCAGCTAACAGCTTCCCCAGGAATAATCCAGAGTGATAATAAAAATGAAAATAATAATAATATTAATAATAATATTAATAATAATAATAATAATAATAATAGACAGCGCTGCGGAGACAGCAGCGCTCACCTGAGCGCTGCGGAGAAAGCAGCGCTCACCTGAGCGCTGGATGAGACAACAGCGCTCACCTGAGCGCTGGATGAGACAGCAGCGCTCACCTGAGCACTGGATGAGACAGCAGCACTCACCTGAGCACTGGATGAGACAGCAGCACTCACCTGAGCACTGAATGAGACACTCACCTGCCACTGAGTAGGAAGCCGGTGACCAGCGCCAACAGGATGATGCCCACAGTCACTGCCACAGCGATGACGGGCACCTGGCCCTGCTCTCTGGAGGCCGACACTGCTGAGACGGAGCGTGAGATGGAGCGTGAGACAGCATGAGATGAAGCAAACATATTTCTAACCACTTTTCAGGTAAGCAACATTTAAAAGGCACCTATTACTCTCTTTTCCAGTGTTCATAGTTTTATTTGCAGGGTCTACTAGAAGAAATTTGCAGGCTTCAGTATTCCAGACACACATTATTTTCCCCATGCATCAGTCTTCACACCCTGTTTAACATGTTGTAATAGAACCACCCACTCGATGAGCCCAGTGTGCTCTGATTGGTCAACTTACCCACTCTGCTCTAGCTAAGCTTGCCAGGGGGTGGGCAACAAGGTTTGTGTAATCTTGTAACAAATCAAAGGGGCTGGACTTCTAATGAGGCATTTCAAACAGCTGAGAAAGTGGTAAATGTGGGAGAGAGTTACTCCCTTTGGGCTTGGTAACTTTTGTAACTGACTACATGCATAAAAAGATATATAACACACTAACGAAAAAAGAAAAATCTCTAAAACCTCTCGAAGCATAATTTTAACACTTTTACTTTTAACCCTTTAACACTTAACAAAAATGGTCACTGTTTACTGTGTAGCATTTGCATGATGATAATTAGCATTTAGCATTTCTCCAGTTTCCATGTAATAAGGACTAACAGTCCTTTTGCTGACTGTGTGAAAACTACGAGTTCTAACATTGTTGAATATGGCTTTAGTGTGTGTAGGTCCTCTGACTTACGGTACGGGCTAGTCTCAAACTCGAAGCGGCGACTGAAGCTGCCATAACCTGCAGATGTGCGTGCTCTGATCTGAAAGACGTAGGCTGAGGACGGCTTCAGCCCGTCTGCCACGATCTCCGTCTCCTTCGACTTGATGATGGTGTAGCTGGTCTCCTGATCCTTCAAAGCACAATGCAAAAGAAAAACAAACAAAAAAACACATCAATAGAAACTGTTACCACAAAGAAAGAGAGAAAGTGACAGTGAAAGGAAAGAAGGAGGGGAAAAAAAACAACAAAAGGCCCCATGTCCCCTGAGACTGTGTGTGCGTGCGTGCTGGAGACGGGTGTAGAGGGACAGGTACAGGTGAGGATCACTTTCCTGCTGCTGAGATGTGCACTTGTAGAACTGTGTTGTAAGGACTCCCAGCATTAGGGGAGGGGGGGCTCTCTTTAAAGCGCCCGGTATCAGTGTTCCCCAGCCGGGCAGCTGCGCTAAGGTCACGTAGGAGGCCTTGCCGCTTTCAGCTCGATTCTCCCTTAAAAGGGCCCGGACGGCGCGGCAGGACAAAGCGTTGGCAGGAGGAGCAACTGGAGACTGCCGGGGGGGGTCGGTACCAGGGTCAGACTCCACTGGAGTCAGGCTGCATCTTTTAGTGCACGTTTTGTTGCCAAAGGGATGGCGGGACTGTGGGGCCACGTCATCCTGTCACACCACGGCGATGAGCGCTCACTCGGAGCTGAAATGGGCCCCTTCCCTCACCTGATACATTAAACATGAGGAGAGCAGCGGTTTGGTGTCGCTCTAATCCGCTCTGCTGTGTGCACGGAAGGCAGATAATCTGAGCCTGGCCTATGAAAATATAAGCGCCTTCCTTTATAATTGATTATAAGGAAGAAAATAGCAATTCACATGTTCATTTCAGTACAGATTAAAGCAGAAATAGTACAGCACAGCTGCCCCAAATGTATATCAGCCAAGTCTACTTTCTTCCAGTATAAGCAAAACTTACTGCATTCTTCATCGGTGTCAGTGTACTATATAAAGACGAAGTAAGAAAGATGAACTTAGATGTCCATGCGCATTGCAGCCCTATCGGCTGGCCCCGCCCACACTCCCAAGCTCCTCCCATCACCTTTTCAAAGTACTTGATCTCATACTCCAGGATGATGCCGTTGGGCCGGTCCGGTTGTTGCCAGGACACGGAGATGCTGTTCTTTGCCGTTTTGCCTTTCTTCACCACGGTAATCGGAGAAGGTGCTAAAAGGGGGAGGGGGGGGGGGGTGTACAGTTTTGTTCACTCTTCACACTGAATCAACTAAAAATGTGCATGACACAATAATAAAAGGCTGAAGTGATACAGCGGCTGTTGTGAGTGTGTCATGTCCGTTTCAGTTAGTAATGAGTTGGTCTAATGAGCTTTTCTTAATTAAAATGAGGCCTAGATACAATATTGTCAAATGCGTGTGGTCAGCTTTTGCTACAGGGTGATCTGATACATTTTTATCTTGTCTGTTTTATGAGAAATGAAAGCAGTGGCAGTGGACAGTTTACAATGGTCACACTTCATTTGGTGTCTATAAAAAAATCACAGCAGCTGGTAATAATCGCCTTGATTTCACAAAGTACTTATTCTAGTCTGAATCATCTGTACAAGCAGGACATCAAGATTAGTGTCCATCATGTGTATAGTTGATCGTAGTATAATGGCAGCACTGTCTGTCTAATCTTACCTAGGCTATCAACTCACTGTGCTACAACACACCATTCTACTGCAAACACAGTTCATGTTGTTCACTGCTGCATTTGAGAGAGAAATAGCTAGATTTTCAAAACATACGCAGCTTCAACAGTTGGGAAAATGTTTACAAATAACACTATAAAAATCTACATTTTATACTTTTATACTGGGACTATTACATAATGCAATACATCTTGAAATCCACTACATACACACTGGGGAATCCTTGATGTAACATTGGGCAGCCTTCTGCCGTACCTGTGGTGCACAGGCTGAAACTACAATTATTACATCTCAGCTGTACACTGTGCACACCTAATTTACACTCTTCAGCATGAAACGGTCTGGGAAACATCCGCACAGTTACTCTTCATTGCTGCACACGCACACCGAGTCCTCTCCGCACGCAGCGGGCTGCCATCCGGCTTGAACGTGACCTGCAGGAATCCGACACTACTCTGTATTCGGGAACGGAAGTGTCAGACTGTGACCATGAGATAAAGAATAGTTAGGCATGCTCAAAAGATCCCTGAGGTGTCGATACAGTAACCCCACTGCTACAGTGTGGCGTTTAGGGCACAATACGTCTCACTGACAGGGGAGTAAAAAAAAGCTCACCCCCCCCACCTGCCCCCCTCCCAAAACAAAGGGTAACTGTATCCCTCCATGTGCCCAGACAAAACTATAATCATTCCTATCTTAAAAGCCTGAAACTGAATACTTGGCAACTTGATCTGCAGGCAAGCAGGGTAAGAGCTCCTTTGTGAAGGGTGGCTAGGCCACTTAAACGCTCTGGCAGCCTGTTAAATGTTTGACTTTCAGTCAAACAGGAGATGTGGCTCCCCTGCGTTATTGATTTTCAATAAGCTTTAAGGCCAGCCTGGGGAATTCTGATCTATATTCGCGATGACAGACAACGAAAACATCAGCAGGGGGTCCAACCGAACAGCAGCAGAACAGAAATGGGCAGCAGCCATAGTGCTTCCCAGAGGAGGAAGAAAGCAGGATCGCTCTGCACATGCTGCTGGATATGTGTGGTCATTTAGAATTACGGCATTTTATAATCTAGCGTTAACAGATGCATCCTTGTGTCTGCTTGACACAGTCATGGAGGAAAATGTGTACATTCATTATTACATTTCTTAACATTAATAATTAAGAGTTTATGGAAACCGCCAGATTTAATTCTGGTGGGCAGAAGAGAGCTATGTGTAGTCCAAAGAAACTCACTCTATGTGGATGGTTCTTGGACTTCATTAGCAGGTGAACACCTCTGTAGAAGAGAGAGACTGGCAGAGGAGGTGTGATGATGATAGTGTTTGGATTAATGGCTCTGAAGGGGAAGTGTTGCCAAACTCCCACACGCAAATTCACCAAACGCAGTACCTTCGCCTGCCTGGGAGCTGCTAACGGCCGACGGCGCGGAAAGGCGTCGTTTCCACGCCCAGACGTGCTAACGCGCCTATTTTCAGCATGACACATCACGTGTTAGCAGCGCAAGCTGCTCCGATGAATCACTCGTATCAAACACGCCTTAAGCGGAGTGTGAGGACTACCAGGAGCGTGCCCATCTCTGAGTCAATGCGCTAGCGACTTCAGGCAACTGTGCTCCAGAGCTTTTTTTTCTTCAGATGAAGTCTTTCAGATGAACACTTGCATACAATTTAACTGAAGTTAGCGTGCTGGGCTGTGTGCGGCTTCAGTCTAGGGAGGAAAGGTCATTGCTCGCAGGCCGACCCTGTAGCAGAGCCGGGTGTGAGGCTCTCAGCAGGCTACGTGTTTGTAAACAAGCGTTGCGAAGGGAGTCCCGCAGAGAGGCAAGATGAAAAACCTCTGGCAGAGACATGCGGGCCACCGGCCAAAACCCAGCGCTGAGATATGGCTCCTGCCAGCCTGCTCCCAGGCCAGCCAAGGCCTTGCACGGAGATCGCTGGCCTCCTGCACAACATCACAGCTCTGCACAGAGAAAACTGGCCTTCTGCACAATCTCAGGGCGTTGCACAGAGAACGTTGGCCTCCTGCACAAACTCAAAGCTCCAGGCGGACATTGCTGGCCTCCCGCACAACTTCCCTGCATGAGAAAGACTCGTCTCTGTCCCTGCTAATGCCACCGCATACCAAACACAAAGCATTAGGTCAACTTGAGAATCACACAATGTAAGAGGAGATATAAGAGATATGCATTGCAGATGCAATTTCAGAAGTACACCATGAATCTAAAATACATAGCAAAAAAAAATATTTAAAATCCAGAGTGAAGTGTTAATCGTGAAGCCCGCAGGATCAAGCCGCCCATGTCAGGTGGCTCTTATCACTGGACATCATAAAACTATTAAGATTGGAGTGGCAGAACAAATGCTAATAACTGACATATTCAATGAGTGACTGGCTCCCCATCTGCACAGCGCCTGCAACTCCAGCCTAAGGAGCCAATCACTGAGAGGCCTGCACTGGTGACGGATGGGGCGAAACACACGCCAAATCGGACTCGCTCCGAGTAATTAAGAATATTGAGTGTGGCAAGTCTTTGCAGACTGATATGTCAATTACTTGCTGTGAATGGGCAAATATTAAAAGCTCACAGAACAGTTCTGCAAATGCCACCACTTATGTGCCTGTCGACATTCATCAGGGAAATATGAACACACTTCAGAGCCAAAGAGAATGACAAAGCGCTAATCACTTGCACCTGCATGCTATTCAGTTTGTTTCAAAATCTAGCTCACTTGAAAGTGTGGGAAATCAGCAAGCATTTGATCAATCTACGCAAAGTGCCCTAGTTAGGAGAATCTCACATTCCCAAAAACAGGAAGAGGTGGGAGAGGCAGACTGTATATCTTTTTTGTGGAGCAGCCTTCGAGGCCTATGGTTAGCATAGCGGTATGATGCTAATTCTGCACACAAGCTGCACTGGTTGAGCTGGAGCTATGTGGCAGGCCGTCCTGGGCTCCAAAATCATCATTTCACTTGTCACCATTAATAGTGTTTTAGGGAGCCTAATACTTCTGTTGATCTGAGAGCGTCTTAATGAGCCAGGCAGATGTTGAAGGAGTCTCTTTAGGGGAAAATGCTGTACCTACATCATCCCAACGAAATGAATTAGCACCTCGAGATTGTTTTGTGTGTGTGTGTGTGTGTGTGTGTGTGTGTATGTGTGTGTGTGTGTGTGTGTGTGTGTACTAAAGTGCATCGGCGGCGCTTTCTTTGACAGAGACACGTTGGTGAGGAAATAGGTGCAAATATTATGTTAAATATTTCAGCCTAAATTAGACTGCGGCAGTTGCTCACAGAGGCTGTGCAAAAGGCCTGGGACTTTAGGGTAATGGATTACGGCAAGGGAAAATAAGGGGAAAGGAGAAATAAATGGCAGGAGTTCGCCGGCGCCTGTGCCACCTGCACTAGCCGTGGAAGAGCCCTGTGACTGCTCCACAAACACAAACACGCAAACACAAAGCTTGGCGAATCCGTGGAACACTGTGTTTTGCTAGGTTTCCTAAACGTTCCTTTCCTTTGATATGAAGGTGAATTAAAATTAGATAACTTGTGGCAAAATGTGACTACAGGGAAGGTAATTGCCGTTTGTGTAATGCCACTCACAAGAAGAAGTGGCATGTTGTAAATCCCAATATTTCAGTGCTTAACACTTTTCACCTAGCGCAGGTGCTGTACTTTCCCAGGCTGGCTGGGTCTTACGACATGAACCAGACGCTATGCTCATCCTAAACCCTCCCAGTTCACATGAAACAGCAGTGGCACCCGATGCATCGACCCAAACAGATTATCCTGGCCACAGCCAAGCAGCGGGGAGAGCCAGCGTTCAGTATTCCGCATCAGTCTTTTCTTGGCTGACGAAAAAATCCCTCATTCCAAGGCTGCCTTATCGCAGCAGCACCACTGCACTCAGGGCGACAGGCTTCACGCCCACCGTGGGCACGGCAACAGGCTCCTCCTGCACCGTCTCTGGATGTTTGTGAGTAATTACAGGCCCTGGTTCGGATAAGCAGATTACACGTCAGTATCCAGGAGGGTCATCATTACCTTTATGAAAAGTCAAAGGCAGCAACTTTTGCAAGTCAAGCATGCGGGACGAATGAGAGCACGTTCACTTGAATGCGTGTTTTGGGTAAGACAAATTAAACGGGCGGGGGGGTGAGGGTTCTTAGAGGAACTCCAGATCAACATTAATTAGTTACGTGGCCGTCCTGAACCTCTGTCCACATCTCTCGCTCAGTCCTGGTAGAGGCAAAACTCAGGCAACAACAGTCTCAGGGTTGCCAACTTTTGAAGATCGTTTGGAGTGAGATTTGAACCTGGAGGAGGTGGCGAGTGTAAATTGTTGAAGGGGGGGGGGGGGGGTGGTGTCGAACGTAAAATGGACACAAATTAAGTGTTATATCAGGATCTATCAATCGCCAGTGGTTGGCGCCAGAGCGAACTAGTAACTCATTGAATCATAGATGTGGATCAGAGGTAAATAAACTAGATTTTTTTTTTCGGCGTGAGATATCGAAAGTGTGGCGTGAGGGCGTGTGAAAACGGTCAAATGCGTGTGTCTCACGCTCAATGCTTGAGAGTTGGCAACCCTGCAGTCTTATAATAAACACCATAGTGATGAAGGTTATGACCTGCTATGCTGACTCTAGATATTGCATGCTTTATCCCTGCAGACTAGTGCTCTTACTAGCAATCTCGCTAAACTTGTGCTTGAAGCTTTTTGGGAAAATAAGGACTGCAGACCAGATGCCATCTTTCACTTCAATATTGCAGCACAGTCTCACTCCTGTGTGTGATCTAGTTGTGATGTAGTGTATTTCATGACAGTCGCCTATCTTGTGTTGTGCAACAGTGCAATTTTTCATGAATTAACATACAAAACACTGTATCAGTCCTTTACTTCTGAGACAGCAACATGACACATTAACTCATTTAATGTAGCGGTAGCATGACTGAAGAGCAGTGTCATGTTTCATGGAAAATTTAAAACTAATTAAAATTCCTTCATTTGCTAAGCTAACAAATCTAGTGTAAAGGCTGGAGAAATATCCATTTTTTGTATCTCCCTTTGGACTTAATTGGGATGTACATGCAGTATGCAGTATGGTTTTGTTCGGGTTAACTTAAGTAGGGCACCTATAATGGGAATTGCTAAGTGGAAGTAGTAAAATACATCTCTTTTGCATTTGAGTAATGATCTTTGATATGTAAAGCATATGCCTTTCATAATGATTACAAAATATTTACTCATTTTCATCTAGATTTTGTTTTAATTCAAGATTGTTTTAATTCACTAAACTAACCTATAATATGTACATTACCATGGTTACCATGGCTGCTTCAGATTCCAGTCCCACAGGTGTCATAATGACAATTTCTGCCGTTTGGATGAGTTCCAGTTACCAAACCAAAAATCCTTCCGTATTTTAGCTGCGATATTTCATGATAGGTGCAATCCATTATATATATATATATATATATATATATATATATATATATATATATATATATATATATATATATATATATATATATATATTAGATATACAAGTACCAGCATTAGACTACTAGTGCTAGTATATCTTAGTGACACAGACATTGGACCTGAAAAAATCTAGTCAATTCCCTAGATAATTCTTTTTATAGGTCCTTGTGTAGAATCACATTGCATATAGACCTCATTCAGCAATTTTCTAAAATGTTATCACTTTCAGAAACATGGTACTTTAACGAGAAAAGTCAGAAAAATGACAGTATTAACCAGGTTGTTTTTACCATATATATCGACTGTTCAATCGGTTGGTTTCAGACTTATCAATTTTATGGCACGTGTGTCCCTATTGTTTGGATTGAAAATCTGCTCACACCAGCCCTTTGTGAATAAGACTGGTGACCACTGGCCCAATGATAAGAATTAGAATTAGTCTGGATTAGTTATGCACACAAATGATATCTAAATGAAAACTATGTTCAATATGGTTTTAATGCATTTACATTTCACATGCTTAGTATTATTACTCACAAATGCTGTTTTGAAAAATTATACAAAACCACAAATTATATGTTATAAATTTTATAAATGCTTCTTTTTCTCTTCAACAGATATGAACTTCACAAGAACCGATACGTCGGTGCCAAGTTGATACCAAAATTCTGAAAATGTTACGGTTCTTGTTTCCTGTGGAACCAAAGGTTTCACAAATCTCTTACCACACGAGGGGAACACAATAACCCCAAACTAATTAGCAGACTATGTGTACAGCAATTCATAAAATACTTTCTACGTGGAAGAGACTGTATGTATCTGTAGCATTTTTAAAACATTTGCTGTTAAAGCATGTATGTTGACATACATTCATTTCATAGGTTTCTAAATTGGTATAGAGAATTCAAGAATAGGCCCTAGGTTGCACTGTTGGCCTTCTGGGTCAAAGCAACAATCCAGGGACCAGCAGACCAGCCGCATGACCTAGTGCAGCATACGAGCGCCTGCTAATAGAGGCTAGGAAGGACCGGTCGCAAAAGTCTTTAACACCAGCCCAAAAGGATCACTCCCAAGATAATTGACACTATCTGCCTGAACTCTGAGCCTGGCCTGATTGCAAGGTCTGTTTGCCTCTAACACACACACACACACACACACACACACACACACACACACACACACACACACACACACACACACACACACACACACACACACACACACACACACACACACACACACACACACACACACACACACAACAAATGAGGCAAATACAATGGGGCCAATCAGAAGGGGGGCCAAAACAGAATGGGGCCAATGGGTGACCTCAGCAGAACACTTGGGAGGCCTCACTCACCTGCCTGGTTGGTTGTCACGTTCAAGGACACGTACTGGCGCAGGGGTTTGGCAAGCTCAGACACACCGTTCACCGCCTCCACCTCGAAAGTGTAGTTGGTGTGGGCCAGCAGGTCCACCACCATGACGGAGGTGTTGCTGAGGCCTGTGCGCTGGGGCAGGTAGCGGACGTGTCCACCGCATGGCTCGTGATGGCCTGGGTCAGCGCCGGTCTTCCTGCACAAAACGCTGTAGGTCACGTCCTTGCGGCCGCCGGTCTCTTCGGGTGCGGCCCACTCCAGGAACACGCTCGTCTCGTTCACGTTGGAGATGGCGTTCCGCGGGGATGAGGGCGGCTCTGCAGGGGCGGAGCACAGCCGCCGTCACACTCAGCGCAATACTGTTAGCATTACAATGCTACAGATTATCTCACTACATTTTTATCATCATATCCACTTAATATCCACCTGTTTAATCAGGTGGTAATGTCATCTAATTCTTACAATCAGTCAGGCAACAGAGCTTTAGAATTGATCCTGTCCTCATCATTCATGACTCCCAATTTGAATCAGAAAATGCACTGTAAAAATGTGATTACTTGTGCAGGCCATGTTGGTTGGGTCCGTGTCCTTCCTGTAGTAGCCCTGCTCACACTGGCAGAAGGTGGCGGCCTCCGTCCTGGTGAAACTGTGTGGGGGACACTTACTACATGTTCTGGTCTGCAGGGCAGATCTGTAGAATCCTGGTTTACACACTGCAGATAAAGAAAAAACAGCACAAGGCAGAAATGATTACATTATGCGAGTGATCAATGGCTTTGTACTGCTTATTTGGGTTTGATGAGAAACATTGGCTGCAAAAGTCAAACATTCATCAGCTTCATTAAAAAGAGCAGGTGCAGATATCAATGGTGCTTTGATGGTGAAAATGCGCAGTGATCATTAATACGCTATGATGTGTTCAACATCAGCAACATTTTTAACTCAAATTAAGCCTTTGATGCATTTATAATTGCATTCATGCTTTCTAACGTAGATCTGAAGCATGAGTAATTAATATATTTGGCAATACATTTCCCTGACTCTTTTTCAACTTTCTATGAAAACTCAATTACAAACACTGAGGTGCAAAAGAGCAAATGATACAAACTGAATGTATTATCCAGATTATTTTTGGTAGAACACAGCAACCACTAACACACCAACATTCACAAGACACGGATGCAGAAAATGATGGGGATTACAGTGTTTCAGGGACAGTGGAGACAAACAAGCCCGCACAGCCCGTGTTTATGGCAGCTTAAACAGCTTTCAGCTCAGCACACACTGTTATGTGTGGAACACACCATGGCATTGCAAAGTGCAGACAAAAGACATTAATTAATGCCTGGAGTTGCATGAAGAGGTAGACAACAGGAGTGCTTTAGCAATGAAATACCTGGCTACAATAAAACAAAAGACTACTACTATCCATCCATCCATCCATCCATCCATGCATCCATCCACATTCATGTATATAATGATCTATTACTTCCAGGTCATTCAAAGTTTTTTCCGATTGTGTACACAATACAGTGACTGGATGGTGGCCTCTCCTGCAGCTGCTTATCTCTGACTGTCATCTCTCCATCTGCTGCCAACCCCCCCCAAAAAGCCATAAAATGGCTTCATCACTGTCTCTTCTGCATGTCTTAGGTATCTGTCACAGGCAGGGCATTCCTGGCTGCCAGGGCAATGGCTCCAGACCAGATTTGCACTGCTGAAGCCTCCTGGTTAAAGCTTTAAATAGATCACACTAGATCACCGCGTTTACATAGATCACGGCATTTAAATAGATCACACTAGATCACAGCATTTAAATAGATCACACTAGATCACAGCGTTTAAATAGAGCACACTAGATCACAGCGTTTAAGTAGATCACACTAGATCACAGCATTTACATAGATCACACTAGATCACAGCATTTAAATAGATCACACTTGGCCCTGAAGTCCCGTTGGCAGCGTTTAGGCTAGCTTATACATACCAGTCCTAAACGGCTTACTGCCGCTAATAGAGCATAGCAACAACAGCAACAACAACAACAGAATCAACAGAACACCAAGGGAAGAGACTATTGCAATGTGCTCCCAGACAAAGCACACGCACATAACTGTAAATAAACGTAATTACGTTGAATCGAAAAGGTGCTGTCATCATTTAAAAGGTTATTTAAATTTAAGCATTCGTGATCCTGGCATGGCCTTTTTAAACCGTGCTTACAAAACATTTTTAGCAAAGTCCACACACGTTTTATATACATTAAATATTGTTGCTATTTTTTTCACTATATATTTCACTGACCAAGAGCCCAGCCAAACACACTCCAGAGAAACCAGCTGTGGCTTTTGTGCAACAAGCTAATCTTCTCATAAAAAGGTTTCGATGGCACCCTCAGTCGATGCGGCACTTTGGTCTAGTGCTTCCATGGCATCTGCAGACTCACGCGGTGAGCAATACAGAGCCATGTGTCACAATCCTAACTGCAAGCTTTAGGATTAGAAGGTTTTTAACTTCCACTTGCGCAAGGAGCAATTCATCCAGGTGCATGTGCATATCAGTGACAAAACAGTGGAAAATGTTTCAAACATGAAGCCCCAGAAAACATTCCTGCCATGAAAATCCGTCTTCTAACAAGGTTCCAGAGCCATGCTTGATAATAAGGATCCACTTCAAAATTACAGAGTGTTCACAGTGACCTTGCAATTGCCATTAAGAAACCTCCCACTGTGAAAATGACAAAGGCTGACTAAAATGTCAGACCTGGAACAGTCTCGTTATAATGGAGTCGCAGTTTATCTGAATGGCTCTTAAATACCATTCACCCCACAGCAATGAGGCTTCTCCATGAGGCTCTAGATGAGCGTGTGTGTGTGTGTGTGTGTGTGTGTGTGTGTCTGGAACAGGTTTGATGAAAGGTGGATACGGTTGCAGGCTATGGACATTTTAGGAATATTAGATCTTAGGCATTCAGAATAGCAGTGCTGAACAGAAACACTACTCTAAAATCATTTCAACTCCTTGGCAACCCATCAAAAACTGATTACGATACCAGTATTGCCTTTGGAAGAAAAGAAAAAAAAATTGCCATTTGCCATTTTCCCTACGTAGATTATATTACATATATATGTAGAACCTCAGTAGAAAGACTCAACATCATAAGTCTGTTCCATCACAAGTCTCACGTGGACCATATTCTAGTGCAAATGAATTGCTTGATGTCTGAGATTTCATGTTTCCAGCAATTTGTCATTTGACCATGATATATTGGCTGAAGAAGCTAAGGATTACAGAGAGAGAGCCAGCGTGGTCAAATGCATTTTTCCACGCTTCATTCAAACCAGGCAGGATAATCCTGAAGAACAGGCAGCATTATGATATGAAAGCAAATCTTAATAGACACAACATGACGTCTGATTAAAATAAAGGGCTGAGGACGGGCTACAGGAATTGTGCCTGTACAAGGCTGTGATTGGATTACACCAGCGCCTGGTGTGAAACAAGGGTTCTTCAGTGTTCTAGTCTGCTAAATACACAGCACTCAGGAGGGGATTATTCTTCACCAGTTTATCTACCTAATGAAGTTAAGAGATTAGTACCTCTCTCCCTAAAAACACCTTTAACTTGATTCCCAGCAATGAATAATGGTGACTGGGAGAAAAAAAGAAATTTATATGCATATTTCATGAAATGGCTTTCAATTGGAAGGATGCTTCCTTGAAAATTAGAATATGAAATATTGCATTTTATTTTCAAAGGTCTTTCCGGTGATTATTCAAAGCTTGGAAGGGAAGTGAGAAAAGATTTGATAATATACCCCCCACCCCCACCCCACACACCACCCGTGCCCCCACAAATCTTTCGGCACAGAGACGAGAGGCGATGTTCGCAAGGTCTTTAAAAAGAGCCACTAACTGATTCACCTTGACAAAACCTTGGTCTCTTGTCATGCAACATTAGGCCTGGGAAATCTATGCTGAGTCCTGGTCTCCCTGTGTTGCCAGGTTGTTGCCTGCTAGCCGTGCTTCTGTTCCCTCCTGGACAATTGCAGCATTTAACTAGCTCATCTGACTGATTGATTTTTACGCAGGAAATGTCATCACTGCTGTATTGTGATCAGAGTGCACTAATTTTCTTTGTGCGTAATAAAACAAGATGCACAGAATGCATAAACTGGGGGTCGGTATTCACAAGAAAACACTAAGGAAACAATCTGATTGTCTTGGTTCAAAGCTTTTTGCAGTCATTTTTTTTACAGACAACAATTGGTGACATTTCACTGGTCACCAGCCTTTTTGATATTAAATAAAAATATAACTTTTGAAATTTAACAAGAAAAAGATATACCATATAAAACAGTGCAACTTAAAAAAACCTGTTCCTATAGCCTCCAACTACATACATTATACAGTGGAGTTGCAACTCCAAGTGACATTTTACTTACGGCTGATTTCATCTTTGTGTTTAAGGTCTCTGAATAAAGAGTCCTCAGTGACCTCCATCTCTTCTTCTCCATCTGTGAATGTTTTTTCGGGTGTGTGCTTTGGGTTGCTAACACACAAAAAAAGCCTCAGTATATATTTTTCCATCTTCCAACATATGCATACACCACTCCAGGTAAAAAGTCATATGTCTTTGTTCTCTTTTTAGACTACCGCCCTCACCATTTTTTCGGTCACATTTGAGGAGAGAAACACAGTGATTTTACTTACTTTCTAACTAACTAAGAAGCACCAATGCAGAGGGACATTATGGTAAACGTGATAACTACAGTCACATCACTCATATGGCTGATACGATTGACATGGGAGGTCTGGAAGATGAACCTGTTGATCGCAGTCAATTGGTTGAAGACCGTCCAATTCAAGATTGGTAATTATGGAGATATAAAATGAACTGCTATTGATCTCCAATGAAATATGTCCTTAAAGTAATGTTGACAATGCTGGCTGCATGCAGAGAACTCTCTAAAAACCTCCACAGGCTGAATGAGAGGGAAGCTGATAAATGTCTGGGAGCCAACTGAAGATTCTGAACATTATGATGGACATCTGAACATACTAACACATTCAGATAAGAACATGTGCATAAAAGCCTTGAGTGCGTGTGCTGAAGGGATCTGGTGGAGATGCAGGCCTCTCTAATGCAGCACTGCCATATTCTCCTTCAAATGGCCTTTGTAAGAGGTTCTTGGATTTTACCCTACATGCGCCCACACATTCACAAATACACATACAAGTGTACACGTGCACACACACACACACACACACACACACACACACACACACACACACACACACACACACACAAACACACACGCACTCACACACGCGCACTCACACACACACGTGCACTCACATACGTGCACTCGTACACACACATGCACTCATACACGCGCACTCACACACACTATGACACAGACAAACACACTCAGACACAGACACAGACACACACACTCAGACACACACACACACACACACACACACACACACACACACACTCAGACACAGACACACACACTCACTCAGGCACAGACACTCGCACTCACACACACACTTTCATCAGCCACTCTGCTTCTCACCTCTCCCCAGTCTTTTCAGCATTTGTTTTTCCACTTTCACTGTTCCCCTCAATCTGATTCTCACACACACACACACACACACACACACACACACACACACACACACACACACACACACACGCACTCACACACACTATGACACAGACAAACACACTAAGACACAGACACACCCACACACACTCAGACACACACACAGACACACACACAGACACACACTGAGACACAGACACAGACACACACACACACACACACACACACACACACACACACACACACACACACACACACACACACACACACAGATGGGTGCTAACTCAATCTCCACCCTGCTCTTCTCCAAAAGGAGACAACAGAAGATGTCACAGCACATTTGGGTTGGCTGTCCTCTCTCTCCCACTGTTTGGCTGTTTTGAGTTGCACTGGGAGCTTTTGAATTACAACATCATTGATAGACTAGAAGAAAATATGACATTTTTTCATTTTTGCCATTCGCTTTTTTTCAGTGGAAAGCTGGAATATGAGGTGCTCCTTTTCTTTTTTCTGTTTTATTTCCTTGCACAATATTGGGGGCATCTGATATCACTAGGCTTAGCTCCCTGTTCTCATTGCTTACACAGTGTTGCACAGATATGTGGTGTGAATTTTGACTGGGATCAGTCCTGATAGCCACAGCCAGCCTTCCTGATCTTCTACGGACTGTTCCCACACTTTCCCCCACAAGCTCCCTCAAAACCCTTCCAGAAATGTTTCCAGAACCTCCACCTGACCTATAGAAAACCTCCTCACAATTGGGAAATCTTTCTGTAGCCTACACGGCATGCTCACAACCTGCACATAACCACTCCATGATCTCCAAACAGCTTCTTCAAAACCTCCACCCAACCCCAATTCCCCACAATCTCCATGTCCTTCCTCCACATGACAGTCTATGTGTGGAGCCTCTGCACAATCCCTGCTAAGCCTTCCTATGACCTTCACATAATCTCTGCCCAACCTCCACCTGGCCTCCACCCATCCTCACACCACCACCACGGACCTTCTTCCTGAAGCCTGGCGTGCTTCTCCTCAGGCCCCACACAGATCCCTTTCCTCTCTTATCCGCCAGTGCCTCAGAGTGTGTGTGTGTGGGTATCGGGGATGTGTGAGTGTGTGTGTGTGTGTGTGTGTGTGTGTGTGTGTGTGTGTGTGTGTGGGGGGGGGGGGGGGGGGGGGGTGTTTGAGTCACGCATGAAATCACAGCTCGCTCCGGCACCCGGAAACCTGATTTGCTTTGCCGCGCTTGGCTGAGGCGTCTGGCCGAGGACACAGTGCTGACACCCCCCCTCCACACACACACACTGACCCCCCCACCGCGCTGGCTAGCCACGCCGCAACGTCTCCCCAATGTCACGGAGGAGGGCGAGCTCTTAATGCACTGCAGGAAGGCGAACTGCTAATTAATATGCAGCACACAGCGGTGGGCCACCAATTAAAGAGCTGGGGAGACACTTAATATGCATATTCCCTAAACAGAGGACAGTTTGGGATGGCACGTATTAAGGCTTTGTGTTTACTAAAAAGAGCTTCATACATGCTTTGATTGTGGGGATGTCTTAGTAATTGAAACCGTAAGATCCACACAGAAAGTGAAACACAGCAGGTTAAAGAAAACCAATCAGTGTGAAATAGAGTTTCCAATAAAAGAGCCAAGCAAATGGTCTGATAAATCAATTGGTCACTAATTAGAAGAGGAAGCTGTTTGAATAACACACTGAAAAGGATGGGAGGGTTTGCAGCTTGTCTGTTTACACATTACCTTCAATGAACATGTACACAAAGCTGCACTAAATACACTACACTTCACTCCAGTGCCAATATGGGCACACACAATGGATAAAAATACTATGCTGCAATGTTGGTAAACCCTCGATGTAGTTGGTCATGCCTTCTGGATCAAGTCAATGCCGTGATCCATTAAAACACCAACAGATTTCGAGCATCTGTGATTGGTCAAGATGGCTCATTTGCATATTGTAGCCATTCTGCCATATAAACAAGCCATTCTTTCTTCCAGTAATACTAACATGTATGCATGTAGACGTACAGACAACAAACACACTTTTGCAATAGTGCAACGATCCTTTTTGGGGCCAGTGAACAGATAAGTAATTCCTATGTTTAACTTCCCATGAGGGAGCTGACTCAAAAATGAATGCAGACAAATGACAATGTACAAGCAGGTGCCAGGCAGCCTACGGCACTGGCCTGCACACTTCCAGGTGGAATCATTCATTTTCCGTCAGCGCACCCGTTTGCATAACAGGGTGGGGGTGTCTACCGTTATATCAGTGACATGCAGTTCAGAATCTAAGACCCTGGGCACATGAACTCTGGAACTGTGCTGCTTACAGAGGTTAATGTCAGGATGCTCGTTAATATGTAAATTCTTCTAGCGTTACACACACTTTAAATCTGGTTGTGAACAGGCAGAAATAATGGAGCAGATTAAAGTGCTGTGTAACTTTATTCCTTTGCTGCCTATGATGGTTATTTTAGAATCTTTTAGATCTTCTAACACATATCACTGCACATATAATCCAACACATATCACTGCACAAATTATCTAACATATATCACTGCACATATAATCCAACACATATCACTGCACAAATTATCTAACATATATCACTGCACATATAATCCAACACATATCACTGCACAAATTATATAACATATATCACTGCACATATAGTCGAACATATATCACTGCACATATTATCTAACATATATCATTGCACAAATTATACAACATATATCATTGCACATATAATCTAACACATATCACTGCAGTCAAGATTCCACTGTTCCAGTGTCACTGTTCAGGCCACCCACTCATCCGACCATGTGCTGAAAAGCCCATAAAGAGAGATTATTCTTCAAAGTGGACAATTCAGTACAGTCACTGTTAAGTAGGTTGTCCAATTTGCCTTAGACTACACCAGGATGTAAAGGGATGTAATGTATAGGCCAATGATCTGGCAACTATGATAAGATGGAGTTTGATTCCTCACAGCAATATATGATCAATATAATCAATTTAATCAATATTCTCAGAAGAACATATTCTTCATTTCTAAATCATAATAATAAGTACTCAGTGGGGCATTGAACATCCATCATTTGTGACAACACAAAATATGATATAACAGTAGAGAAATTATGACTCTTAAGTCATTAAGAACTACTGAGCTTTTAACTGTATATGTCGTTTTTAAGCCCAAAATATGTTTGTTAGGGTTTAAGCAAATAGTCCTTGAAACTATATTGTAATTATGATTTACATTTGATGAAAAGTTACTGTTGTGGGTGTCATCACATCCTAATACTGGAAAATAATACTCAGTTGTTTGATATAAGCAACAGCTGAGAAATAATGAATATGTTATTCCAACATGCTGGCAAACGCAGTAACCTCAGTGGTAGTAGTCAGCACTGATTGATTGAAAATTCTTAGATCTTTCATCTTTGACCACAACACAATGTCAGAAATGCTAGGGTCGGGCTGATACCATCATCCACTGATGATATAGAATAATTTTTGTTTCCAAATAGGAAAATTCAATTGGGAAACCACCTGTTATCCGATATTTGATGTGGCGTAAAAGTACGTAGACTGGGTTACATGAAACGCTATTTCATTATATTGACATTGAAAAGAAAAGATAAACACTTATTTAGACGCATGAAATTGGAAAACAAAAATTGTGATTTACTTCTACCCTGAAGCTGTTGTCTCCAATGTACACAACAGCCTTCATCTCTTCCCACATCCCACAATGGGTTAGTGGGTTCAGAAACACTGGTACCATACGCAGAATTAATTCAGAATATGGTACAGAATCCATTAGTGAATACCATTGGTAAAAACAAATTGCATATATATATATATATATATATATATATATATATATACATACAGACAATCCCACACGCGCACACACACACACACACACACACACGCCACTTTTTTAGGTACACCCATCCAACTTCTCATTAAAGCAAATGTCGAATCAGCCAATCACATGGCAGCAACTCCATGAATTTAGACCTGTAGACATGGCCAAGATGATCTACTGCAGTTCAAACTGAGCATCAGAATGGGGTAGAAAGGTGATTTAAGTGACTTTGAATGTGACATGGTTGTTGGTGCCAGACAGGCTGGTCTGAGTTTTCCAGAAATTGCTGATCTACAGGGATTTTCACTCACAACCATCTCAAGGGTTTACAGAGAATGGTCAGAAAAAGAGAAAATATCCAGAAAGCGGAAGTTCTGTGGGTGCAAATACCTTGTTGACGCCAGAGATCAGAGGAGAATGACCAGACTGGTTCAAGCTGATAGAACGGCAACAGTAACTCAAATATCCAGTTGTTACTGAGTGACGGATTAAAAGCACGAAATTCTCAATCACAAAACATCTTATTTTGAAATGTCCAATGGCATACATGGTCCCAGGAACCTGAAATAGAGTTTGATTGCTTATTTTGCTCATATACTCATTTGTCCTGCTACACAATGTCATATAGAAGAGTCTGAAAAGTTGCTTTTGTGACAAAGGCTGTTATAAAATGTGATGTATAAATAAATCTGATTTACTTTATAAGGTCCCATAATTCTCTGCAGTAAAATCTTATGACTTAAAATTACATACTATTACATTTACAAAGATTAGGCCTTTAAAAAAAAATATATATATATATATATATATATATTATATATATATATATATATATATATATATATATATATGACAAAACCCTGAGATGTGAGAGAGAAACGCCTGGCCAGTAGATTACACCATCAGGCTAACCGAGCAGTGTGCATCAGGGTTTGGGGCTTCAGAGCTTTGATCGGGTTCACGTCTCCTTGTCGCCACTGAGCAGCATCCTGAAAAGGCACTAAGTGAAAGAGAGCGTGAATCAATGCACCGCATGCAGAGGCGCTAACAACCTCCAGCCTATCAAATGCAGACGCTTTCGGGCCATCTCTGTGAAGGAGCGCCCACGGAACCAGCTTTGGTCGAGCGCATCTGGAGCGTGCCTGCAGAGAGACTGGGGCGCAGACTTAATCAGCATGCAGCCAGAGTCAGCCTTACATAACACGCAGAAACGCGATGAACTCCAGCTCGTACGGATTCGCACTTGTGAGCCAGCGCCTGTTTTTGGCTCTGTTTTTTTTTTTTTTTTTTTTTTTTTGCACCAAGCCTGCGAGGCCGTGTTAAAATGTGCTTGTTTCTGCTGTCAGAGGTAACAGGCTGGGGGGAGGAGAAGGGTCTCTTCGGGCCTGCCTATTCCGGGCCGATTCTGAGGATTCGATGTTCCCCTTTAAGACCTGCACCTTTGCTCTGCAGTCTCTGGCATTGCTGGGAACATTGACACATTTTGTGTGTGGTTTGGGTGTACGGCGAGCTCTTACAAATGACCTCTTAGGGTCCTGCAACAGGGCTGTGATTGGATCGGCTTCCCGGGCAACGGCCTAACGGGGACTAGAGCAGCAGACACCTCCCAAAACCAGGACGGACATGCTGTCCTGTCATTCCGTTACATTTCTTGATTGTGCTTAGCGTCATGGTGAGGTTGGTTTTCAGACCTGCTTTGCTTTGGTTTACCCTCAGTTACAACGACTGACTCGTTTTATCTCGTGCTGTGTCGGGCCTGTCAGGTTCCAAATAAAGCGCAATGGCGCCCCCCCCCCCCCCCCCCCCCCATGCCTCCAGGGTGGGGGGGGCTTCCTGACATCTCTGTGGTATCTCCCTTTTGCAACTGCAGGCGTGCGGCGAAGAACTAGATCGAGTTTGACATTCGCTCCCCTAACCAGTGACAGCGATGAAAACAGTGGTGATCACGGGACATCCGGCTCTTCTATGACGTGCTTGTCAAGGAATCCACCACCACCCCCCACCACCACCCCCACCACCCCCACCACCACCCCCACCCATACAAAGGCCCCAGGGGTACAGGCTTCACTGCACCAACTTCACCCAGCCTTGCTGCCTGTCTGTGGGGCATGCAGCCATGCTGGAGCCAGCAGGCTGGCTGTTATATCTGTTCATCGCATTTCATCCGCACGGGGAGGCATTTTTACTTGCTGCCAATGGCATTCTTGCTGTTTAGTCATGTAATCTGCTAACTGCTGCTGTGTTAAATTTGCATTAAGCAGCAGTTTGCTGCATTTCTGCCACGCGTTCCTAGGTGGCCTTTGGCAGTCACATGGCAGCGATGCACCGTCCTCACGTGGGGCCGGTGTGTTGGTGCGAGGACTGTTCTGAGGACAGAAGCATAAAAAATAACAAACTCTGCAATCAAATAGAAATAAACATAACAAAGGTCCTAATTTACAGCATCTGTGGACAGTCAAGATTTGTTCGTCGATAAACAGAAGGTCGAACACATTAGAAAGGCCCTTGTGAAAGGAGACTTTGGCCACTAGGAAGAAATGTGCTCTATATTTTGGGCAGATGACAGCAAACAGGGCTAGAGTGAATTCTTTGCCAAGAAAACCAGCAGCACTATAACCCAAATCAGACAATTTAAAAAATGGCCAGACTAGCATATCCTGTTCTATTAAGCAGAAGGCTGAATTTCTAAGGTTTACTTCACTGTGGAATTAAGTGTCATCATAGTCCTGTGTGAATTCACACAGTTTGAGCTATCATCATCACCACCTTCATCACCATCATCATCATTATCATGGTTTCCTTCTCCCAAATTAAACCGCCCATGTCCGAGCCACAAACAGAATATATCAGAGTATATGTCCCTGAAGAGCACCAACGCCCTGTCCCGCGTGTCTCCCGTGAGTCCTGCAGTCCTGGTCACACATTTGTAATCGCTCCCGAACACTCTGTGAACACGTCCAGGCACCACACGCGCGCGCACACACACACACACACACACACACACACACACACACACACACACACACACACACACACACACACACACACACACACACACACACACACACACACACACATTCTGCCTGCTGGTGTCAACAGGACGCAGGGCTTTGGCGGTCTGCCGCTGCTCAAACAGGAGGCCCTGCACACAATACCGCTAAACGCATCCTTAACGCACTGCTGCCTCGTCTGCAGGCGACCTGGGCAATCTTGCAACAAAAAAACCCTGCTTCCGTGGCCGGGCAAATAGGCCCCCAGGACGGCTCAATGGAAATTAATTCACACAGAAATATATCACACTGCGATGTGAGTTAGAGAGGCAAAAGAGACGAGAGAGAGAGAGAGAGAGAGAGAGAGAGAGAGAGAGAGAGAGAGAGAGAGAGGGAGAGAGAGAGAGAGAGAGAGAGAGACAGAGAGAGAGAGAGAGAGAGAGAGAGAGAGAGAGAGAGAGAGAGAGAGAGAAAACTCTCATCACAAAGCGCCAACTACAGTCTGTGGTAAAAAAAGACAAGGGAGAGGAGCAGTAGAAGGAGGATCCGTGTGGCAGGAGGAGCCGTCGGCCTCCTCCACTGCTGGAGCGTCCCGCTGTCCCGCTGTCCCGCGTCCCTGCTCTGCCATCCTCTCTATCCCTCGGTCCCAGCCATCATTATAGCCTCCAGCTTCCAGGGGGTTGGGAGAGGGTGTGTGTGTGTGTGTGTGTGTGTGTGTGTGTGTGTGTGTGTGTGTGTGTGGTCACCAGTGTGACTCCTAGAGAAGAGAGAAGCACCTGATGTAGCAGAGGAGGATAAATGATTAAGTGCTCGCTGAATAGGAGTGAGAGTATGAGAGAGAGAGAGAGAGAGAGACAGAGAGAGAGGATGAGTGCATGTGTGTCTCTGTGTGTAACAGACTGAAGTCAATTGCTGGGGCTCCGTCATCTCACGCCACACTGAGCAGTCAGCACCGATAATCTACGAGGGGCTGGAGGAGGAGCCCAAATTACGGACACTGCAGAATTACGGCGGCTGATCAAACCGCGGCTGGGGGGGTCACAATAGGGGCGGGAGGGGATCAGACACCAGCAGAGAGAACTCTGGGATTTGCTGCATGGGCACCTCCACCTGCCAGTCACTTTGATACCTCACTTCCTGTCCACAGACAAAACGGTGCTACACGCCCTGAGTAGCGTCTAAGGTAGGAAGCAGAGGGAGAGGAAGGAGGAGGGAGGAGGAGGAGGAGGAGAAGTGGAGGCAGACAGCCACGGGGTGTGAAACCCCCCCCCCCCCCTCCCCGCCCTCGTCCTCCTGCCGTGTGACCAGCTTGCATAGGGGGGGAATGTAAAAATTTCATATCTCCGAATGTCAAATACTGGGAAGAGGGTCTCTGGTTGCCATAGAAACCGAAAGGAGGATGTACTGTATTTATCAGTTCCAGACGCACACGCGGGAAAACCAAGTTGGGTTTGTGCCCTGTGAAGTGTCTGTGAAAATAAGAGATATGTTGGAAAACCCGCGAGGGAGTCTCACTCCACACAGAGAACAGAGCTGCAAAACAAGCTTGGAGGGGTTGATGAAATCGTCAGAACCACCACGTCTCAATCAGCAATGGCGGCTCCGCTCTACAGGAAATCTGGGGTGGTTCTGTCAACAGGGAGGTCGTTGAGGATGCGTTCTTCTGGTTCAGTAAAACCCTGTAATGGTTTGCATACTGCAGCAGCTGCTGTAAATATAGAGGCAGAACCCCAACACTTGGGATGATGATGATGACGACTTCAAAACAGACTGATGCAAACATCTTTGCTCAGACTGGCTAGGGGGGAGAGGCAGGAACGGAGTAAGCGATTCTAAAAATAATGAACTCCAAACTGAGGTAAAACTTTCCCATCAGCCCCGAACAATATCAGAGCCCAGACCGGTAGCCTCGCCGGGCCGTACAGCAACGGCACCGCGGCCACCGCAGCCTATTGTCCCACACAATAGTGAACACGGTGTAAAACAAAGCCTGCCCATTGTGCTGTCCACACGCAATGATTCATCACAAGACTCATCACGCCCTCCGCCAGCTGTTAAGTAGCGAGCTCACACACCACCTCTGAAAATCACACACACACACACACACACACACACACACACACACACACACACACACACACACACACACACACACACACACACACGCACACACGCACGCACGCACGCACGCACGCACACACACACAAAAACACTCCCGATCTCATCAATGCCTCCAACCACTGAGAAACTGCACAAAGAGGCTCTAATCTGTGAACGTTCCAACCCTTGAACGTTCATAACGCAAGTCCTTTACGATGACCTATATAAATCTTTTTTTTTTGTTTTCGTGACCTATATAAATTGGATGACTAAAGGACAGGAGCAGTGTCGCGGCACGAGAGCGAGCCGAATGTCACTGCGCTCTACGGCCATAGCGAGAGTGCGCAGATACTCATTGTGTCCGTGACATATGTAGGCGCAGTTCAAGGAGATACGCCACGTAGCCCCACCCCCTTCTACTGTCACCACCCGCTTCATTTGCATAACAATGAAGATGTTCACCAACCTTGACAGGAGCCATTAACTTCCTCATGGCCCGCCTGGCACATGCACCTCCCGATGGGCACCAGCCACTCCCCCTCTGCGCTGCAGTGCATTCTGGGAAGCTCCTCGGCCACAGAGCTGTTGACGCAGGTCCCTGGCACCTCCAGGAGTTGCGAGGAATCCGATCCCGTTATAGTATCCGGGAAGAAGGCCAAGTTCCTCACAACGTGGGGGCACTTCTTGTAGAAGACGCGAACGGACACCAGAGCGATGCAGGCGCCCAGGTCTTGAAAAGCCAGGTAGAAACCTTTCTTTGTGAGCGGGCCCACGTCCCTCACCTCCGTGTTCAGTTTCATGACCCTGTCTCCGAGGTCGAGCTCCGTGAAGCTCTCGTCCGCCGCGATGGTGTCGATTTTATTGTACTGGCTCTCCCGGACGTTCCTGTTGTCCTCGTCATTGGACTCATAGTAGTAGACGTTGAAGGTCTCCTTGCAGGTACCCAGGCCTCCGGGAAGGCTGTTGCAGTCCCTCAGAGTGAACTTGAGCTCCACAAACACCCTCTGGGCTCCTTCGTTTACGATCCAGTTGGTCTGCAGCCAGTTGTTCTGGTTGTGCTCCATTACCTTGCACACCTGATAGGTGTGAATGGGGGCGTAGTTTTCATCCACCTCTCCAATTTCTTCCCACTGAAAAATAGACAAACAAAAATACCAATTGGTGTTTCTAATGCAAATACATAAATGTAAAAAAATATTTTATTTTAACTTTGTAACTAATTTCTAAAACTAGAGGCTTACTATCCATTTTATATTCTGACGCTTTATTATTTAGTAACCACTGTTAATTATTCAGTGACCAAAATAAAATTTGAAAATTCTACATATCTACATATATATAACTATGTATATCTCATATGCATATCTATGTATATATCATATGTGTATCTACATATGTAGATATGTAGAATAAAGAATATTTAGAGCTGCAGTGCATAAGAAACTAAGCCAGGAGCTACTACACCAATGGTGGTTTAGGTAAAAAGAGCTATAAAATAAAACCATTCTGTAACAAAATGCCAGAGTGTATTCTTTACTGGTCGACCACGACTGTCAGCGCAGACAACAGAGCTGGTCTTCATTCTTTTTGTTTTGTTCTATCCTAGGAAACACTTATGACAATCCACCATGTACCAGAGACTCTGGAAAGGCAATGTGCTCTATATAATCCCATAAGCCAGGAGGCAGGTAACAAAGCATTTAACAAAGCAGGAGCTCTAAAATGTTCCCCAGGGGCCTGAGTAGGTCTCAGTGTTCTTCAAACATGCGATCAATGATCACTGTGATCCTCCTGAGGCAGTGCGTTGGCACTGGTGGTGTCAGCGCAAACTCGGCACCAAGTACACCCCCCCAGACCCATCGCAGGCCGGACACACGCTGGCTCGGAGGCTCAGGCCACGGGTGCGTACTGCATGTCGGAAGGGGGGGGTTGGGGGAGCGAGGGGTGCGCAGACGTCCCCGACTCAGAGCCCCGAACTCAGACCCCCCCCCCACCGAGCGCCGCCTCCGCCTCGAGTCGTAACTGAGCTAAGCGCTGTGGGCGACTGGGGTGGAGACGCGTTACTGGAGCTGCAAGACAGGAATTGCGCTGAGGGCTCTGAGTGTCTCGTGTTGATGGCATGAAGCAATCGCCAATGCCATCACAGCCAGAGAGATCCAAACACCCAAACACCCCCCCCACACACACACACACACACACACACATCCATTACGCTGACTCCTGGGAAATAGCAAAGTACCTCAGCAGCCTCACACAAAACCCAGGCTCACAGACTCCTCGGACCAGCCCGACTCAGAAAACTGGAGCAGCCATCAGAAGTGGCAGACCAAAGCTACTGTGTGACTTCCTATATGTGCACACTGCTCATTTACAATTATATACAATAATCAGCGCAGCGTCGCAACAGCAAAAGAGCAAAATCCTGATCCTACACATCACATCACAGAGTGGACTGTGGACCACAGCTGTTAATAATCATCGCTGTAAAAAGATTCATATTGTGGAGCACCTTCTGCACTGGGAATCTGTATAAATGTTTATACACAACACCTCTTTTTTTAGTAGATGCTCTGATCTGAGCCATATGATCTAATTATCCTCATTAGAGTTTAACCACATTTCCCTCCGTCAAGATGGACCATGAACGTGGTTTAGAAGACACGTTAGTAGCAGCCTCCTGTCTCTGCACCCCTACCCAACTCCCTGCCCTCTGCCCATAATCAGGCAGTGTTCACAACAAATTTCCATTTCATTCCAGCCAGCCAAATGTCCACATTACTGGGTTTGAAGCTCACCCAGCCATATATGATTATATTCCTCTAATAAACACAGGAGTCCTCTCAGATGGCCCGGCCGGGCTACATTAATGCATCAAGCAAAAGGGGGCTTGTGTGTGTGTGTGTGTGTGTGTGTGTGTGTGATGGGGGGGGCACACTATAAAAATCCCAGTGAACCACAGCAAATGGGATCCTTTCATACTTCTATAATGTGCTCCAGTCTGCCCGGCCGTGTGCAGGCAGTTTGGCGGGCGAGCGGGATAGTGAGGACCCCTCCCCCACCCAAACACCCCCAGCCTGCTAATGCTGGACAGGCACAGATTCAGGATCATGCAGGTCTAAAAGAAACACCTATTAAAACCTGATGGGAAACATAGGTAGACACTCTGCTCACACCGGCCGTGCCAAACAATGCAGCCTAATACACTTGTCAGAGAGAGATTAAAAATTATAAATTAAAATAGTGATTTTTATTACACCCAAGATTTTCATGGATGGCTACAAAGGGTAAAGGTTAATGACATGCATTCATATGTATTTATAAGGTATTATTAAAGGTCCAATGAATCTTAGTAGTGATCAGTAATCTTAGCACTCAGTGACTGACACCTATACCTGTTTAAGTATTTGACCTACGTTGAACATTGAATTGCTTTATCATTTTCAGCTCTACCCTTTCAAACTATTTTTTTATCTCCTGACTTCAGTTTAAAAACTCCTCCATTAAGGTTGTTCTTTCGACTCACCAACGAGTCATTTTTGTTACAATATTTAAGCATATAAAAATGGTGTGACCTAACAGAACAAGTTCCACATCAGACTAAACAAATCAAGGAAGACATGCTCCTCCCTCTGGCCCCGCCCCTATAGCCCCGCCCCCTTGTCTGCCCTCTCACATGTACAAACGGGAAAAGCTGCGACTGAATTAGCAGTCCAGTCTGGGCTCGATAAACCAGTGACCTTGGCCCAGTGCTGCATGTGAGGGGCCAAATCTTATTACTGCTGGCCACGCAGGGGAGGTAGGAACAGGTCGGTCTGGGTTTGACAGTGTCTTTAACACCGTCAGCTACACGGCAGGGCCTGCAGCAGAAGACCTCAGCTCTGATACTCTCTTCCTGATCTAATTTACTGCAGTCACTGAATTACTGTCATTTGAGGGTGTTGCATCAACGTGACACCGGTAAAGAATTACAGAGCAGCTCATTTAATCTCCGCGCCAGGCACACGAGCCTCTGCTTCAGGTTTTTTGAACATGGATTACAAAGGCAGTAAAATGTCTAACCATGACGCGCTCCTAGAGAGGTTTCACGTGGGAATGGCTATCACTTACAGCCTTTAGTGGAAGTGCCAGGCACACAGGCACAGCGGCACTTCAGCTACAATTTAAAAAACGTCTCAGAAGCGTCCCTGTCCTCCCCTTTCAGCCGGTCCCCTGACCTCCGCTCGGGCGAGTCCCCGCTGAGGTGCTCTCTCTCTCCGGCCGCCTCCAGACCCCTCAGCTCACCGGCCCACCCACGCTTATTTGCAACAGCTTTTTACCCTGTGAAAAACGTCAATTCTCCCAGTGTGAGCTCTTGTGTGCCCATAGCACAAATTTACCCATGCACTTCAAACTCGGCTGGCGTGGTCCCTCTTTCTCTCCTCTCAACAGCGGCACCATGCAGAGCGAGAGAGAGAGAGAGAGAGAGAGAGAGAGTCGGGGAGGAGGACATCAGGGAAATGGAGCTGGTAAGCAAGAGAGAGAGAGAAAGAAAGAGGGGGAGTGAGTGGGCAGAGAGGGAGAGGGGGAGGGAACACTCGAGTCTCGATGCACGACCCACTGACTTTGATCCAATAACTGGTCATTACCGCCAATTTCCCAATGACCATTACACAGACACCTAGCTAACCCCTGTCATCAAGGCCTGCTATTCAAAATAGGGAGGAGGCTACAGAAATTATGAGGAAAGGTTAAAATTGACTCCCTGTGGTTACACCAAACATTGTGTGTGTGTGTGTGTGTGTGTGTGTGTGTGTGTGTGTGTGTGTGTGTGTGTGTGTGTGTGTGTGTGTGTCTCCAAGAGGGTTGAAGCCTGGACATGTAGAGGATCCTCTATCGAGAGTCACATAAATGTCTTTTTCCCTTTGGTTAGACTGGGTAAAAAAGTCGAGCGGTGGCTGTAGTCGCAGCCCTGGGCCAGTACAAATCCTGGATTTAGCTGGACTGTAAATCACCTGGTCGATAGGGCAGAGCTGGGCTCAGTCCAGCATTGTGGCAGCGCTTAAAGAGGCAGCGTGCAGGTGCTGAAAACAACCCATTTCGACAGGACACTGCTGTTCTAAGATTTATCTCTCAATAAACACAGCTGAATGTGGGCAGACAATCGACTCCGAAACGCGGAGGCGTATAACACAGCCAAACTGCCCATCTGAACAGCTGCTGAACTATACACTCATTTGACCCAATTATACCAGAGCCACTGTACTCCGGCTCAGACAACCAAAGAGGCTCACAGTCAACAGCTCTGTGTATGATCGAGTTTAACACACATTCTCCACTAAGTCATTTACAGGGTTTTACCCTAGTGAGTCCCAGGCACCGGTCCTACTGGGGGGAAAAAAGAAAGAAAGAAACATACATAGTAAACATAAGCTGATGTAGAATAAATTGACCTCCCTTCATTTCTGTACAAAACATTATTAGTACTTTTGTTATGTTAAAATGTATTTATTTTTTTATTCTCACACAGTATGCTCTAGGACAGTGGTTCCCAAACTTTTTCTGCCATGCCCCCCTTTAGTAGATGAGAATATTTTTGTGCCCCCCCTACACCCCCCCCCCCCCCCCCCCATATTGACTAGGGATGCACCGATTCACGTTTTTCACTTCTGATACCGATTCAGATATCTGAGGCTTCGTATCGGCCGATACTGATCCGATACCCAGTGGCGGACTTAGCAATTTGGGGGCTCAAGGCGAAATTAGGTAGGGGGCCCATCAACATTAATATGCGAAAAATAAGTCAGCTAATCAGGGGGCCCCTACAGTGGGCTGCAGTGGGAGGGGCCCAAGGCAGTTGCCTAGCCATGCCTCTATGCAAAGACCGCCTCTGCCGATACCGATCTGATAGAGTAAAACTGTGCTGAATCGACTTAAAGCATTTTTTTTTTAAACACAGACATACTGAATTACAAGTTTATTGAAAACTCTGCACCAGTATAGCACACTTAAACACACATAAAACATGTAAAAACAACACAACTTGCATTTGTTCAGTCAGTGCAATTATGAATATAACATTGAATGTAAAATAAATAATACCAAAGAACCTGAAACTTACAAAAACAATAGGTTCACAACTTTGGTCAAACGTGAAAAAATAAACTGCAAGAAACCTTTTAAATGGTTCAAGAATTCTAAATATAATTTAAAACAAATAAGGAGATGAAATAAGAGAAACAGCAATACATATGCGGCTAGTTTGCAAGCGCAGACATCACGCAGAGCACAAAGCATGTAACGGCCAGAAATATGTGTACTGTCTCTTTAAGGGAGCGAGTTGAGCGCGCGTATGGAATATTGTTTTTTTAGCTTTCTGTCGTAGACCGAGTCAGACCACTGCTCTTTATTTTATTTCTGTAAGTAACGCATTAAATGAGCTTTGGACAACTCACCAGTTCATGTATGAACAGTGAAGTATTGCTGGAGCCCAGGTTTATTTTGGTCAACCAGCAAATCAACGGAATAAGTGGAATACCACCAGCGCGAGTATTAGGTTGAACTAACTCCGAAAAGCAAGCAATACAAGCATAGAATTAGACTGAATAGATCTGTTTTTATGGATCGGTCACATTGTCCCCGATACCCGATCTAGAATTTTTTCAGATATTAATATCGGAATCGGTGCATCCCTAATATTGACACATGTGCACGTTTTACTTTCAAGCTCCGCGCCCCCCCTGCAATAGCTCCGCGCCCCACCTAGGGGGCGCGCCCCCCACTTTGGGAACCACTGCTCTAGGATCTGCATAACAAAACTCTTTTGTGTTGTACACTAATTGTGTTGGTTTAGTAACATTTCCTGGGTCTTCTATGCATTTAAGCCAAACACTGAGGGTAAACTGACTTCATTTGAAGGACGTGCTTATTATGTAAAACATAATTGTCAGATCGTCTCCAGTAATACAGCCTCAGTAGTCTGAACAGAATGAGAGAGGGACATTAAATACTAGTCAGCATTAAAAGACAAAACATTTTACAAATGTATGATAAAAAAACTGATTTTCCATGTTTAGAAGTTTTGAAGACAAGAGGGGCAGTGATGAACACCATGATTACACTAACGATTCAGTTTTCACACCAACACTAGGAGATGGAGAAAAGCATTTTTATTTGTGCCTAAACTGTTAAAACTTGTGTTTATCAAACCCCCCCCCCCCCCAGAAAACAGCTCACAACTTTATAATCAGCTTCACCTGCTAGGACACCGTCTTTGTTTTGCTACACATTTATATGAGGTGGGGTGGGTTCATGTGCCTTACTGTAACAGGATATTTTCTGGGCTACTGACGGACTCCACCTCTCGCTTGCCAAGTGTTAACTGCTGTGGTGAGAACGTGGGCACGTATGAGAACGTGGGTGCGTTATCTGTTATCTCACATCTTCTCACGCGTCTGCGTTGGCTGCCTGCATTTCCAAATTAATTTTACAATATTTGAAGCAACCTACAAGTGCATTCGGTGGTGTCGGCCCACTGTGTCTCTGTGAATTGTTGGGTACTTTGCTGCAAGAGCTCTCCGATCTGCCTTTAAACACACCTACCTTAACTCACACCTGCCTTTAAACACACCTGCCTTATCTCAAACCTGCCTTTAAACATGCATATCTTTACTCACACCTGCCTTTAAACACACCTGGTTTTACTCACACCTGCCTTTAAACACACCTGCCTATAAACACACCTGTCTTTACTCACACCTGTCTTTACTCACACCTGCCTTTAAACACACCTGCATTTACTCACACCTGCATTTACTCACACCTGCCTTTACCTACACCTGCCTTTACCTACACCTGCCTTTACTCACACCTGCCTTTACCTACACATGCCTTTAAACACACCTGCCTTTACTCACGCCTGCCTTTACTCACGCCTGTCTTTACCCACACCTGCCTTTACCCACACCTGCCTTTACTCACGCCTGCCTTTACTCACACCTGTCTTTAAACACACCTGTCTTTAAACACACCTGTCTTTACCCACACCTGCCTTTACCCACACCTGCCTTTACCCACACCTGCCTTTACCCACACCTGCCTTTAAACACACCTGCCTATAAACACACCTGCCTATAAACACACCTGTCTTTACTCACACCTGCCTTTAAACACACCTGCATTTACTCACACCTGCATTTACTCACACCTGCCTTTACCTACACCTGCCTTTACCTACACCTGCCTTTACTCACACCTGCCTTTACCTACACATGCCTTTAAACACACCTGCCTTTACTCACGCCTGTCTTTAAACACACCTGCATTTACTCACGCCTGCCTTTACCCACGCCTGCCTTTACTCACGCCTGCCTTTACTCACACCTGTCTTTAAACACACCTGCATTTAAACACACCTGCCTTTACCCACACCTGCCTTTACCCACACCTGCCTTTACCCACACCTGTCTTTACCCACACCTGCCTTTACCCACACCTGCCTTTACTCACACCTGCCTTTACTCACACCTGCCTTTACCTACACCTGCCTTTAAACATGCCTACCTTTACTTTAATCTTCCCTTTTCATTTTATTGCCTGTTGTAAATTTTCTCACATTATTATCTTAATGTTTCTCATGCTAATTTATTTATACTGTATCTTTCTGTAAAGCAAAAACTGTTTAAAATGTTCCCAAAAAATAAAGTTTATTTGGTATTATTGTTGTTGTTGTTGATGATGTTGTTGTTGTTGAAGTTTTACTGATTGCGATAACAGCAGGACTTTGGTCAGCATTATGCTCATTTCATGACATTCATGACATAGCATTTATGGTTAAACAAAATACAGTGCATTAGATAAAAGTGCTGGTGTGTGTCCTCATTTTAGTTCAACTGTGCAGCAAATCTGACAACCTGCGTTGGTCACACGCCCGTTCAAACACACACTTTCATGCACTTTCATCACCTCATCCATTAAATCACCACTTACAGCAGTTCTTGTTCCTGGCTAAAGCCCTGCGTCCTGCTGGTGTGGGATGTCAGCGAGCAATAAAACCGCGAGCCTGCCCGTATTCGTCTGTGCAGCGGCTGAAAGCGACGTGAGAAACTGCCTGCATTATACCCGTCGTGGATTTATGTCTCATCACACGTGTCGTGAGCCTGATATCACGCCGGGATGCACATAGTCCCCTGTGAGGAGCTGATCTCCATCTTCATAACAGTGCCGGGAGCTTTAAAAAGATCATTGTGGGGTCATACTTGTGTGTGTGTGTGTGTGTGTGTGTGTGTGTGTGTGTGTGTGTGTGTGTGTGTGTGTGTGTGTGTGTGTGTGTGTGTGTGTGTGTGTGTGCGCGAGGGGGTCTCTGGGGCGGCAGGTGCAGACGAACACAATGCACCGCCTCTCCCTCCACCCACCTCCATCCACGCTCAACAGGAAGCCGGATTGAGCCGTGACAGGGTGCTCACGGGTGCACAACAAGGGGCATGGGGCAGCCAGCGGCCCCCAGAGACGGCGGCGGGAGAGAGGGGGCAGGAGGGGCGTGATGGGGAGAGGGGTCGCCT
The DNA here is from genome assembly GCF_052324685.1 of Brachyhypopomus gauderio. Classification (NCBI taxonomy): domain Eukaryota; kingdom Metazoa; phylum Chordata; class Actinopteri; order Gymnotiformes; family Hypopomidae; genus Brachyhypopomus; species Brachyhypopomus gauderio. The sequence goes on along the minus strand of NC_135220.1, from coordinate 12,739,540 downwards.
CTCAGCACTCACTCAGCAGAGGCCCACCACGCAGCACCAACAACACAGACACGTGAGTCTACACATAGTGCAGATACACAACACCAACAACACAGACACGTGAGTCTACACATAGTGCAGATACACAACACCAACAACACAGACACGTGAGTCTACACATAGTGCAGACACCTTCCACATACACAACACCAACAACACAAAGCACAAAGCAGATTGCTTATTTTGTCTCTGCAGCCTTACTGTGTACAGACAGAAGAAACACATACGCGCAAGTGCACACACATGCCCACACACACACGCCCGCACACACACACCCGCACACACACCCACACACACACCCACACACACACCCACCCGCACACAGACTGTCCTTTGACAGATGGCTTCATACATAATCATATTCAGTGCTTTGTTAATGAACTGTACCAACATACTGGGATTCACTTGATGGCATTATGATCAGATGGTGTGATGATGATGATGATGATGATGATGATGATGACGTCTTTTGTTTTGCGGCGATTTAAAGTTCGTCTGCGACTCACCTACTGCAAGACGCCGACAGAGCTGAGAATGGGATTTGTTTTTGTCCTGAAGCTTAATATAGCTTTAGGTTTGCTAGCACCATGTCAGACAAAAGCTAGACACTCAGTATCCTAATAGCATGTTTGTTCTACATTACCAAACTGCTTTATATTGACTCAAATAGTTTCATACAGTTTTCAGCTCAATACAGTAGATATTGTCTTATGGCAAAACTCCACTGAGGAGAAACAGTGCTAACACTTTCAGTGTTTGTGTAGGTAGGTTCAACCCCATGCAGTGTGGGGACGTGTGTGAAGGGCAAGGTCATAACAAATCTCTATTTAACAGCACTGATTACATTCAGAGTAGCTCTACGAAATTAGAACAAAGAGTTTAGTGTCTTTGGCAGTGTCCCTTTAAGAACAATAAAGCTCTCTCTCTCCCTCTCTCTCCCTTTCTCTCTCTCTCTGACGTGTGCTTGTTCTATTATTTTTCACTTTGAATCTGTCTTTGCCTCGCTCAAGGGAATTGGGAGACCTTGAGATGTTATCCTCAGCCCAGTCTTAATGCAGTGCTGAGTGAGAACTGGTGAGAGGGTGCAACTCACGCCGTTCTTCGGGTAGGCGATCCATCCCAGGTCACCCATCACAGAGCGAGAGTCCAGCAAGTTCACTGCAAGAAAGCATCACACAGGGACAAATCGTTATGAGACTGCAGAGATTCAGCACACACCAGACATTTGGCTTCCTGCGACACGGCCACCTACTGCACATCAGTCCTTCAGAAAACAGATCCCTTATCCAAATGAAACATGCCACTTGCTGGAGGGAATGCGTTGACAAACTTGTCCGTTAAAACCGCAGGGCTGTATATTAACACGAAGGTGAAATAATGAAGTGCAAAAGTAACAACACAGAGTGATGGGATAACTTTTTTATTTCTCATTTATTATGTATTAAGTTTTTTTATCCGACACGATACATACACATGTTTAGTACACGCCAAAGGACAGACATGTCACATAAGAGCTCACTCCCAATTCATCAGCGAATTTTGAGGAAAATCCTATTATAGCCACCATGGTTTTAAATGGCTGCGGTGTTCTTCGAATGACTGGAGCTACTGCTAATTAGAGGATCTCTGGATGACCTGCGATTGTCATTAAATTGAGCTTTAATCAGAGGGTCTGCAGCTGCACCGTTTAACAGGTGTGGATCCATTTACTGGCATCAGCGTTAGACGCAGCGTCTCGGTGAACTCTCCCCACAGACATTGGAGGAGCACAGTGGTGGTGGAAGGAAACGCTTGGCAGATGGTCATCACGATCAAGGCCAAACAAAATGACTGCAATACTTCAAATGCTTGGAACACATGAAACATACAGCAACCATAAGGATGATGGAAAATTTACAAGGTCCCGATAACCACATGTTTTTTTTTTTTTTTTATAGCACATTAAATATAAAAAAAAACGTCTACGTCATGCTTCATTGGGTAATGCTTTACTGGGTAATATAGCACCACTTAAAAGCACTAAGAAATTCTCTGTTTAAAGTTCACTAAGTGGGTTTTGGACATGTCCCACTTGAATGACAGTTATTGGTGTTCTTGTTCTACTTAAAATGAAACATGTCCTGAGGAGAATCACACAGCTCTAATTAGGACAAAAGCAGAAATGTGGAGTGTTCATCTAGATCACGCTAGGGAGGTTGTGTCCGTCCTACGGCAAATACAAAGAAAAAAAGAGAGAGAGTCCAATACGCAGTTCTTGACATTGTTTTACCTTTAAGTGAATGATAATCAGATGCTACACTGTGACAGCGTAATCTGCATGAGACAAAGAGGGAGGGGAGAATCATCCCTGCACAAAAATACACATGGGAAAAAAAATACTTGCTGGCAAATAAAAAAGAAAATAATAAACGTTCAAAGGTCTAGAGACGAAGTAGAAATCATAATTGAGGAGAAAAGAATTCAGATACCCGGGAAAAGACTGTACACACTGCGCTGGAATGTACCAGGTTCAAAGGTGCACGCTGTGATTGTTTCCTTATCCCGGGTGCAGGGAGAACTTCCCTGATCCCTTTCACATCAGCATGGCGGCAGCGTGAAGCAGAAGGTCAGTGCTCCCCGAATCTGGGAGTTTGTTCAAATTCCGCCGGGGTTAAAGCCATTGTGACGTTGATGGGGCTGCTACCCCTCGTTCATCTGCTGTGCCATTGTGTGTGTTGACGGAGGCGCCCAGCCACTCCGTGCCATTGTGCCATCATCAACCCGCAATCAATCATGCCCTCCACATACCTGTCACGCACCATCCATATGCCGGCACTCATTTGAATATTTACATATTCTATAGAAGGACATGAAAGCACTCTGACTACATGACAAATTGGCATACATCAATTAGAATTAACCAGAACTTCTTGACATGTTCCAAGGCAAGTGCCCTCGGTTTGTGTAGGCGTTTGTGGGATTAAAGCCGTTTGAAAGCGCTACTTCACCGCACGCGCTCTTGTGCAGGGCCAAAGGTCCGGGTGCACGCCAGTCCACAGAATAGGTGTGTAGTTCAGAGAGTGACATGGAGATGCCAGTGTGTGTCACATGCTGACAGAAACGCGCCTTTCAGAATGAATGTCTTGCTTTGCCTTTGTCTCATTCTTCACTTGCGCTTGATACTGTCTGCCATTTATCATACTTAAAACAGTCAGCTATTTCTTAAGATGTTGACTACATGAATATATATATATATATATATATATATATATATATATATATATATATATATATATATATGCATGTGTGTGTGTGTGTGTGTGTGTGTGTGTGTGTGTGTGTGTGTGTGTTGCACAAATATCAAAATATCAGTGAAATATTAGCATATAAAGCAAAACATTACAGCAGCTAATTTCTTATTATTCGATGGGTAAAACGTTGGATGCACAATGCTTATATTTGTGATTTTTAATTAGCTTTTCTCCCTGATATCAAAACAGAGCTGCCTCAGAAACAAGTTGTAGTGTTTCTGACAGGTTTATACGAATTTTCAAATTCTCCTGAAGACGGATTATTTTAGTTTATAGTTAATAAACCTCGTGTATATTAACATCAGGTACAGGTAGAATGAGAGAGCGCGAAAAATATAACAGTAGTTTAGACAGAAGAGACGGAGACCACGAAGAACCTCTTCATCTGCGCCTCGGTCCAGTCGCTCCGAAACGTTCGCTCGTAGTTAATAGTTTGAGGACACCTGTCCATACGGACTGGGAGGTTCAGGACACGTGGTGACAAGAACTTTTTCCCTCTTGACACAGTGATGTGAAAAATCTTATCTTAGTTGGTAATATGGTGGTTTCTTTAATGTTTTATCGCAGAAATGCGAGTCGGGAGGTAACTGGTGAATCTGGACCGTCTAGTTTAGACCTCTGATCTGTGGCGAACAGGGAGCAGTTTACAATGAAGACATGACAGGCGAATGGCCATAACCAGGATTATTTCCACACTTCCTCAAATACGAGGGCAGGGGTGATGTTCCCATAACAATGTCACCAACAGCAATTAAAACTAATAATACATTCGCTATGAGTTACACAAAGCCAACAAAACCCAAATAAGAGACAGACCGTTTTTTACAACTACTCTAGGCTAATCCGTTGTTAGAAACCATTACGCTTCAAATGACTTTATACATGACTTTAAACCCTGTCCTAAAATACATCCAACCCTGAATGCGTTTCTTACCTTCGTTACTAGGAATGCACAGCGTCTCCCACACTGCGAGGCTTAAGAAGAAAATCCACACTTTTACGGACAGGGTCTTGATATAACTCCACCGAGAAACCATACTCACTGAAAATATACTTCAAATTCGGGTCGAAATGAAGGTACTGAGATTGAGGCTCAGTACTAAATCCTTCCCACGGGAGGTATGGAAGACATTAGCGTCTCTGACAATAATTAGGGGGAAATAAACAGGCATTTGAACGAGGTGTAGGACGCAGGGCTGCGATAACTAGCGGGACGCGGCTGGTCTGAAGGCGGCGAGCTGTCAGCCCGGAGCGGGCGGGGCGGTACACGCACGCGTGAGGAGTCGCGTCTGCACGCGTCTGACGCGCGTCAAATCTCATTCATTTAAGTTGCTGGTTTGAACTAAACAATTACCGTGCGTGTTATATTACATACGCATTTGAACCGATCACAACACGACGTGAAATTATGTGAGCGAAGCTATTGGCTCCAGCATCAGCAAGGTGTTTATAATATTCACCAAGTTAAACTGCTCGTGCAGAAATTGTTACCTTACGGCTTTTATCTCTAAGCCTATAAACTACAGAAATATAATAAAATTGCCTTTAAGACAATATTTTATCTCAATATCTCAGGTTAAGACCTCAGCTGTAACTTGGAATCGTTTAACATGTATCGTTTATTATTATAGACTTTTGTAAGTTGATAGTGGTTTATTCACAAGATTTTTGTACATAGGAATCAAAATTGAGGCTGAAACGTTTCCCCACTCTTTAGGTTTGCAGATATGGTCGGACTCTGCGTATATCAGTAACTCTTTGATCTGAGTGACGACGGTACACATCCACGCGCCTTGTCCTCGCGACACCTCCCACGCTCTTCAGAGCTCGCGCTCATTCACCAGACGCTGGAGGAACCAGCCACTCTTCCTATTTGAACTCATAAGCACGAAACTGACAAGCTAAAGGATCAGATCAGTGTCTTTGTCCGAGGACATCAGTAGAGAGTGAGTTGAGAGAGGAGGGAGCTTTAAAAAAATTAACCATCGCAGTAGCATCTGTGAAGATTGCAACATCTTACCATCTCTCTCTGCAAATCATTTGAGATATTAAAGGAAAATTATTTTCTCAAAATGAAAACTACAATCATGCTTACATAACGCACGTGGCACTGCTATAATAGTCCTTTACTTTTATCTATTCTAGATAAGTAATCTAGAAGTAAGAGACACGGTGACCTAAACTTGCCTTTATTTCACCAGTTCAGGTCCCTTACAGGTCAATCCAGGCCAGTTCGGTGGAGATTCAGAGATAATTACTCATATTTCAACAGCCATAGACTGCAGCATATTAAAAAGATGGACTGGATTTGCCACAGCCTGTGGCCCGACACAAACCCAGCAGATCCCACACCAGCAGGGTCCATGTCACCTTGGGCTGGCACCTGCAGCTGTGCTGTCACTACTGATAAGCAACTAAACACATGCAAACACAGAAGCCCTGATCAGAAGAACAACCAAAACTCCAACACTTTTATTCATGTGTTCAGGAACATCCTGTAATGTATGTGGCCCTTACTTTTTCCATGGCCTGTTTTAGAAGTTTCAAGTAGAACAAATGCTCTTAAAGCCCTTCTGAAATAATTAGTAGTATTGGCTTATTCGTCAGATTCATTTTTAGCACTGGAATTTTAGAGCCCTGCAAGAAGTCACAGGACATTAACTAAAAGGTTGTGTATCTTTGTGTGGCCTCTGCATAGTCATCTACCATGCAGGACTGTGGAGCTGTTTCAATAATTCATAATAAAGGGTTTTATTTATTTACTTTTTCAGAAATATCTAACAGTTTGGAGTAAATGGCCAATGGACATTGCTGGTTTTTGCTCTTATTTAACAGGAGCCTGATAGTACTGGTACTGAATAGTACTGAATAGCACTGAAGTACTGAATAGTACTGAATACTAGTACTGACATCCTCAATGATGTCCTCATTATTGCCGTTCTGTTCAGTCATAAAAACCAGATCAGTCTTTAGAAAATCCATCACAAGAGAATTTTATAATATTTTGGTTTGGAGAGATTTTCATCTTCATTTACAAATTTTAGAAGAAAACGATGCAAGTGTTAATTGTGAATATCATTAAATTGGTATTGAACTGGAGTAGATCAGAGTAAAAAAAAAGTGTTGTGCTTTAAACTCAACACATCAGATTTGTTTAGAACTAGGTGAGTTAACTACAAAAAAAATCTGTTGCAGTGTAACCTATTTTTTAAGGTCCTTCTCCAAGCTAGTGGAAGCTGAGGTAACACAGTGAAACACTAACATATGGTGATTATGTGACCTGCACTGAACGTGCTGCCAGTGAGAGGCCAGAACTGCTATGTCCTCTCAACTCAGGTGTCTGCTGTTCCTACATCTATGTGAGAAAGCAGCTCCATCTGCAGACCATTAAACCAGATACCAACGTCCTGAACTCATTCACATGTTTTTGCCATGATTAACTAGTCCACAGTTGTTTTTAGTATATCACATGCGTTCTACGTTGCCCAAACTGCAGAGTCCTTTCTGCTGATTGGCTCTTTCTGTGGGATTAACCATCCATGCTCCAGATTAGTCAAGTGACCACTGCGCCATAATTAAATTCTAATACTATTGAAATGGTAAAACACGTCTGGTGAAACACATCTGTCTTTACTTCAGGCATCTCAGACTCTAGAGAACATGCCCCACTATCACAGCAAATATTGAGAACCATGTCTGCTTTCTAAGCAATACAAGTGAAGGAAGTGGCCAGGAACCCACTACTCCCCTTGATCAGCTAAAACAAATGTTTCATGTCAGCGTGCCACTCTGATGCCCATTAATCTAAACAGGACTTAGTGAAACTATTCTTAATTAATACCCAGCATACGCAGTGCAGGAATCAATGGGATAATGATGCTAGACGCTGCTCACTGTCCCCACACTCATTTTGAGGCATGAACAAATACACTCAAATGAACTGTTGATAAAGCTGTGCGCTAGATGCATATGTATGTACAAACATTAGACTAGTAACTCGAAACTGCTGGCAGTGCTGTGCATATTTCCTGGAATAGTAAAGCATCTCGGCTTATTTGCAATGGTAATGAGTCATTACATTGTAAGTTTCACAACTGCATAGTCTGCATACTCCACATCTTCCTCTCTTAATTAAGTGTTCCATTAAAGTGCCACTTGAAAAAGTCATTAGTTATGGACGTCTCCAGACATTACCATACAGATGTCCCCCATTCATTTGGCAGATAAGAGTGCTGGCACCTGAACGTTGTCGCCACACTGTGCTAAGGGAGGTCAGTTTTGGCTGTGCTCTGCCTAACCCAGCTGTCTGAACCCCAAATCTTCTTAGTCAGGGGCAGGGAAGTTAAATGGGCGGACGCACATGATTCTATGTGGCCTCTATAGGCCTACTGAGGCTCAGAATTAAAGATTAGTCCTCGGTCACATGTTGGGGAATGTGGTGCTAATCGCTGTGTTTTGGCCTGAGAAATCGCTACACTTCCCCAGTATGAGTCTACCTGGAACGGTTCAGCGTAGCGTTCACTTCATATATGTGCTACAGATGGGAACAGCCTGCAGATAGAGAGGCATGGCAGCGAGAGCAGCGAGAGAATACCAGCTCTTCCCTTCACTCTTACTCCCCAACCCGCTGGGTCCTTCTTGATTGCTCTGGTGGTCATGCTGGCTTCCCACACCGACCACGCTGCGCTCTGCACGTACTCCAAGCTGCATGAGATATCTTCTGCCCTGGGGCATTCGCCCACCCCGATATGACCCCTCGCATCTCTGAGCAGTAGGCACAGATGCAGCAGTGAATGTGGACCGACACAAGAACTCTGGCCAGTCCCAACATAGGCAGAAAACTAGCAGGCTATATGCTCACGCTGTAATCTTTTGACAACCTTCTAAGCTGCGGATGCGAGTGGCAATTGCTTCTTGCTGTGAATTTATTCTCACATGAGTGTTTGAACTAGAGTAAAAACGGAAATGCGTTCCAAACGCTTAGGGTTGGTCACCGGGGTTCATGTCGGGACATTTCTGCACTCTTTTACCTTAAACAGACATTCACCTCATTTTTACAAATTTGAAACCAAATTTATTTCCTGCTTCTGGGATGATTCTCCTAGTTGTATGTTTGACAGGGATGATGAAAGGACCACCCCTGGCCGCCAGCTCACAGGAGCCCCTGGTACACTCATGTCCATTTGTGTTTAAATGCTGACAGACTGCAGTCTTATTTAAAGATATAACACAAACCCAAATCCAGACCGTATTTGATGGCTGATTCAACAAACATGTGCAACTTAGCTTGGAGCACTCTAAAACTCCTGCTGTGGCAAAATGCTTGCAATAAGACAATATGAGGTCGTAATTACAGAGATGTTTTAATTACCAAATCAATCTCAGAACAAATAAGCTAATACTACTTATGAATGGATTTCCTAAATAGACTTCCGTTATATTTATATGCACCCAATTAACATGGTGAAAATTCTCTCCATGTGAAAATTTCAGAATGGCTCCACATACTAGAATCTGATGCAATATACAGTAAGTGTGATTTTATTCTAGGTGAGTAGTAGCATGGAGGCAGGGATTTCAGCAGGTGTTAATTTATGGTTGCTCCGAGTGTATTCTCTTGATGGCTGCAGTCAAACCTAGCACCTGGGTGATCTGCAAAAGGCAAGCATAACCTTCAACCATAAAGCCTGGCATCTGTGTCAGAACATGGATTGCATAGTTAAAGAGGGTCCCACACAAGACGAGAAATAGCATCATTTTGGAAATGTGACAAAAAAAATGGCGTGGTGGGGGGTGGCAAAAGAATAAATGCAAGTCAGGTTGGGATTTACACACAGGATATACTTTGTTCTTTATAACCTGAAGTTTGATAAACAGAATACACTGTATATTAATTTTGTCTCAGCCTAATTGGCAATTTTTACAACACCAGTAGACAAACTAGCAGTGTTGGGCAGGGGGTGAAGGGCAATTAAAACTTCAAAGGGGCAAAAAAAGGGGAAAAGGGGGAAAAAGTCACTCCTCTATCTGACAAGGCTGCCATTTCTGGTTAAGAGTTTGCCTACAACAGCTTTGTTATGTATTTCTGCCAATGAAGCAGCTCATTGCTGTGAGTGTATAGGAAGCGGAAGGGAAACGCAGACAATGTCTCCCGGTTTCTAACAATGCCCGTCCTCATTTCCATAATCCCTCTCGTCCTCGAGTGAGAGACAGACAGACAGACAGAGAGAGGGAGACAGAGAGAGAGAAAGAGAGAGAGATGGAATAGGGAGGTGGGGTTTAGAGTTAGTTGGCCGTGTCCTCCCTGACAGCTTTATTAAATGCAAAAGCCACAGTTGCATGCTGGACCAGATTTGCCATTTGGACCCAGTGCAGAGCAGGATGAGGGAGACGGCAGCTGACCCCGCAGAACATGAACAGGATCAAAGACACTGGCAGCCATGTGACCACCCACCCACACACACACACACACACACACACACACACACACACACACACACACACAGCTGATTAAAGCAGCACAGACGGGTTATAGGACGCTTGCAATCCCACCACACATAAATGTTTGCACATCCAAAGTTGGGGCTAAAATTAGTTCCATAGATGCAGGACTGCAAAACAGTCAATAGCAACTCTTTCATTTTACTCGACTGCTCGGTCCATTTCAATGGGCTTTTGTTCCAAACCAAATCAATAAAAAACAAATGTGAAAATGACAGTGTGAACCAGTGAAATCTCAGGATATCTGAGCCTTATTCATCATCCATGGTCATTACAAAATAAATCGCTGCTATGTTTTATGTCATTCTGGCTGATGACTTGTTCTACTCTGCGGTAATTAGGTTCATGAATTTACACTTGATCAGAATATGTTATTACAAGATCAGATGGTATTAAATAACCACAGACCTCTTTTGCAGACCACAACATTCAAAGTCTGGAATTCTGACCTTTTGATCTGATCTATAATGACTTTGGTTTATTTGGATTCCTTCATTATGTGCAGAGCCTTGCAGAGAGATTCTTTTCTGAGAGTTTCTGCAGTTATTGCTCATCTCTAATCAGTTGCTCATCTGTCTATGCTGGTATCCCCCCCCCCCCCCCCCCCTCCAGCATGTTCTCACATACAACTTTAACTTTGCATAACTCCTTAGCTTTGAGTCAGACTATGATCTGTGTTGATGGGACGTTTACCTATCTCCCTCCAAGCATCCATTACCTCATCACATGTCAGTTTTAAAAAGCAATGGTGTATTTTCTTTTTCAAGGGCTTCCAGACCTCTAAAGTTTTAAATGGGGCAGAAGTCATGATAAATGGTGCTTTGGGAGGTAACCTTGAACCCGTCCTGTGGTGGGAGGAAAGAAGAATTACTTCAGTATACCACAGACAGAAAAGCCCTGACTCTGTATGGGAGATAAAATATAGAGAACCACTACATCTTGACATAACCCCCCTTCATATACTGCATCAACATGCATTTTCATTGCGCCAAGAAACCAGGTAGAAAATACTGGAAAAAAGGCCCTTCGCTCTGAGCCATGCGTATATATCCACTTGAGGCCCATAATTAGTTTATGACCATACACGGGAAATTATTTTCTATTGCTTCATCACATCACCACACTCTTAAACCATCAGACTGTCTGAGTGCAGGCCAATATGGAGACGATGGTAATCTGCCTGTGACAGCACTAACAGTAACCTGATCATCATAAACCAATCTTCTTTCCCATGTTCCTCGCCCAGTGCAATGCTCTGTGGCTATGTTAAGTGTTTCCATATGATATTATGCTATGCTCAGCTATTGCTCTGCAACAACATTAGCATGTCTCATCAACAAGATACTTGTAATTGCATTAACGGCAGTAACAAGTTAATGGCAAGTTACAGTAAAAATCTCAACAGTGGAGCAACGCATTTGCATTTGCAACTGACTTTAGTCAAGCAATGGCAGAACTCCACTCTAAATCCTGAGGGACAGAAAATGATTTGTTCTCCTGCTTGTGGATGGGTGGATGAGGGGGGTGGGGGGGGGGGGGGTTAATAAAAAAAAACATGGAAGGATTAAGACCAGCTTAACACTAACTGTTGACCATCTTGTGGTTATTAGAAAGTCAACACATTCAAAGATGAACAAAGGTGTATAGTTTGCATTCTAGGTCTTTATAATGAACTGCTACACATACAGAAGACCAAAAGAACCATGAAAGATGAATAGCTCAAACCACGAACCAGAATGGATGGGAAACTTGTGGGCTCCCAACATGCAAACAAATTTATCTTTTGTGTTTTCTACCTGTGAAACTCGCCTCTAGCTCAGTTCACGGCTGGAGCCACTTCCTCTGGGCTCAGAGCCCCTGGGAGCCCCAGGACTTCTGCTGCTGTGTAAGCCCTCGTGTGTGTGTGTGTGTGTGTGTGTGTGTGTGTGTGTGTGTGTGTGTGTGTGTGTGTGTGTGTGTGTGAGTGTGTGTGTGTGTGTGTGTGTGTGTGTGTGTGTGTGTGTGTGTGTGTGTGTGTGTGTGTATGGGAAAGAGAGAGCAGGAGAGAGAGAGGAGATACTTCACTGTTCCACTTCTGTAGACGTCGAAGGTCACTCTGTTCTTTTGATCACTGAGCCCCTTGTGCACTTTAAGCCAGTCATTTTCACTACAGTTTGAAATGAGATGCTCTCACCTTTACTGGCTCTCTGGTGAATAATGGTGTGCATCATTCCTTACCAATCACATAAGTAATTGATGTTTAAATTGTAACTTTTACACCACTATTAGGGCTGACTCATAATACATTATATGACCAAAAGCATGTGGGCAGTTATACCCATTGCTAAGAGGTGCATAAAATAAATCTCCAACCTCCACTGACAAACACTGGCAGTAGAATGGGTCATACTGATGAGATCAGTGACTTTAAATGCTCACTGACATAGAACGCTACCTTTTTAACAAGTCAGTTCATTACATTTCCACCCTGCCAGATCAGCCTTGGTTAACTCTAAGTGCTATTATTTTGAAATGGAAGTGAAGTGTCTAGAAGCATGAACAACTCAGTGATGGAGCGGTAGACCACAGAAACACACAGAGAGAAGGAACGCTGTGTAGCACGCCACCACCCCCCGTTCTTTGTTTCATCAGACACTACAATATCACTAAACATCAGTACGATAACTGTGCATCACAATCTTCACAAACTGGGATTCCATGGCTTCACCAGTTTGGTGTGAAGGAACCTCAGAGGTCTGCACTCAACCCTGACCTTACAGACCACCTTTGGGATGACCTGAAACATTGAGTGTGAGACCAGTGCCTTAGCTGACAAATGTGCTTTTGACTGAATGAAGACAAAATCCCACATCCACACACCAAAATGTTGAAAAGTTCAAAAACTTCCCAAAGGACTGGAGGCTGAAGAGAGAAGCCAATGTCATAGTAATACATATAGGTTTGGAATATGATGTCTGATAAGCTCATGTAGGATTATTGGCCAGATGTACAAATATTGTTGTCTGTACAGTGTACATTTATACTAAAGGAAGAAAATAAAGTTGAACATAGGTCTTGAACCCCACAATACATTTAATGATCAGTGGTATATTTTCAGGGGCTCATTGGCTCTGATTGGTTGTGCATGCCACACATCACACAAAAAGGCCTAAATGGCAACAGAAATCCTACCAAAGCTCTGTGATTAGAGGACTTTTTGGGAATCTCTTGTCTCAGATGTGATCAAACACAAAAGAGAGTTCTGAGCCCAGTCCCAGAATAGGTCTAAAACATGTGATCCTAACAATATCTACATCCATGGCCAATCATGTGTAGAGGGGGATATGGCAAGTTTTCTCTAGAGAGCAGGTTAGTGATGAAGCACTGGACTCCCACTGTATCCTGGACTAACCGTGTAGCACAAGCAATCACCTTCTCCATTAATTCCTGCCCAAGGCTTCAGTGCCCTGTCAGATAGCTAGCTGTTGATCATACATAACACGGGCCGCTGTAGTATGTCACTGTCAAAACTGGGCAGGCAATTATTTTACCCTCTTCCCCCCTGAGATCACAAGATACACATTGTGACAAGTTTTCCTTTTTTCAAACCATTATACAGTATTCATAAGCATAGTTATAGCAACTGGTTATTAGAATTCAGACCACAGTGTGTGCCAGTCCATTTACATGCCCCCTGTAACCATCATGAAATAAACTCTGCGGAATGTCAAATGACTGGTTTATTTATTTTTTGTAAAGCACCTTGTGTCATAGCCTCCCAGTCCGGAGCCCCAGAGTGGACATTTAAATGTTTGTCCCTGCCATGGTCTTCTTCTCTGCTCCACGTTTTTTAATTAACAACCTTTCCATGGCACACAGCTCCATGGGCTTACCCTGAACTGCACAACCAGATGGTTTCTGACACTTGTTAAAGCCTGAAGACATAATTTCCTCCCTCTCTCTCACTCACTCACACAGACATGCGCACACGCACGCACGCGAGCAAACACACACACACACACACACACACACACACACACACACACCTCACGCGCGCTGCTGAACTCTCCAAAGAATCGTTTCTTGCAGCACATTGTGAGCTGTTACCTTCCAGTTCTCACTCTGCCCTTGAGCTAAAGGCACAGCGTGTAAAACTGCAGACTGAACACTTATTTAGCACTGGAGATATCTTCATTTCCCAGTAGAAAGATTCCTCTCCTCCACTCTGCCTGCACTGAAAATTTAGGCCACCATGAAACCTTAAGACCAGCTTGATCAGTCCCTTTATGTCAACCAGGAAGCTCCTAATTCAGATGTCTACTAATTCAGATTCTCTGTCAGATTTTCCCTCCCCCACCACTCCTCTATTAATGTCTGAGTTTCCGGCGATTTCCGCACACCAGCTAGCTGTGCTAGCTCTAGCCTATATGTGTCCTACATTCACAGCCCAGCATGAATAATGTGCAGCTAGTCTCATGAAAGAATCATCCACACCAATGAATTATTGATCCGTCAGAGAACTGTAAGTGCAGGTTACAAAGCGTGTTTACCCACACAAAGTTAATCGCAGTGCTTTATTAATCGATGCCAGCTAAAAAAAAAATGTATGATTTATAATCCTCTCTTTCAAGATGTGAAAGAAAAACGAGGCATCAGACACAGGACATTAACGGCTTAAATGCCACGCTCTACATTCCCACCGATGTTCCCACGTTTGTTAAGTAGGCTGTGCTACACTTAACCTTCTCTCTCAGCACGATGACGCTGTGAGATCTCTGCACTGCTCTCCATGCTGAACAGACGGAGAGAGCCCGCCAAGATAACAATGAATTCTGCCGCAATGCACACAGCACAGTCTACATTGTCTGGTTCTGCGGCCTGGAGATCTGAGAGATGGAAATGCGTGGGATTGTCAAAAAGACGATGAGAGGAAAGCAAATGCTGAGTTAGTCTCAAAGTAGATTTTTATCACTGCGAGTAACATCTTAATAACGTAAACGGTACAGAGTGCAAATTTAATGCAAATGACTGTTGAATTTCAGCCAATTGAAAATGTTCTGCCGTTAGAAGTGGGAGGGATGGGAGATAGCATTGTTTTATTTATTTTAGAAGAAGCAATAAAAGCCCACAAAACAGGCATGGAGCGTAGGCGGGTGGAGGGGAGGCAGGTGGGGGGTATGGGGGGGTTCCATTGTCAGAAACTACATTCGTAATCATGCAGGATAACTGCTGGACTTCTTCAGGTCTTTCTTTGTTAAGCTAACTTGGACTTCACTACATTCCAGGATATTATCAATCAAAGTTTAAGCACCAGTATTCAACTCAAATTATACTGGTTCGACTCAAATTATACTGGTTCCTTCCTGTCGCACTGGAGACAAAATCAAAACGCTCCAAGTGTTTCAGGTATTGAAAAGGGAGTCACTCTTTTCTTCCTGGCATGTAGATAAAAGACAGTGACAATGGGTGTCAGAAGAAAGCACTTTGATGTAAGACACAGCACACCTCATCCAGGTGACTGCTCGTGACAAACTCTGCCACTCCCACCAAACTGACATGTGACAGTGTGTCTGAACTCAGAAGAAGCCATCACATTAGACGGAGGGATGGGTTCAAAAAAGTTCTATAGTGCTAGAGAAATCACCATTCTATTGCTAGAAAGTAGTTGCACTAGTCTTTTGTTTCAAAATTATTTTGTGAAAACTGTCTACACTTTTTCAGACTACAAGGGTGAATGTCTGTCTGGCCCACGTCTGTCAGATTCGACTACATTACATGACTACATTAAATAATAAACGCTACATGAAGACAATGTTTGAGGTAGCCACGTCGTTGAGGTTGGTGACTTACCAGAGGAAAAGCAATCAAAGAGTCAACATGTATTTCATATTCTAACCTTTATGTGGGGTGTTTTTTATTTTATTTTAGTGTTTCCTGCTGATTTTTCTGCTTGCAAAGAAGTTGCAGTGGGACATCAGGTCCAGAACAGGGAGTATTTCTAATTGCACCCAGAGCACTGCTAATATATACAACAACAAGCAATTAAACAAACAAACAATGAAATATCAATATACAAGGGCTGTGCTTTATCTGTATTATAAGTATGTTGGCTTCCTTCGTGACTGTGTCCAAGCTGGGCTGCTACAGAAGAACCCTAAGGACCCATTTAAGCAGTTTAAGCAGTATATGTACAGTTATGTTGCCATAGCTAACCTCAGGAATGCCTGCTGCAATCCCACCTTACCAAAGGATTTATAGTGATTATTACGAGCACAGGCTCATTGATTTCTCTACAAACAAGGTATGAAGACAAGTTACAAAAATGAAGTCCACTCCACTCTCTGGAGAAGTGGACTATCCATTAGTAGTTTGCTAGGAAAGTATCAGCTATAATTATATTTTCATGTTTGTCTTGTTACAATGCAATGTTGAATGATTCATTCCCATTACCTGTTGTATTTCAACACTGGAAATATGTGATCTCTTTATCACAAAGTTCAAAGACCTAACTGTACTTGAAGCTAGTCCTTTGTTTCAGAGACTTAAAAAGTAGTCCGTAGTTTACCGTAGGAGAGGTGGACAGAGTTGTTAACAGGAAACCGAACTATGGTTTGTCTTTTTTCATACCCAAACTAATTACCTAAATGCAGATAGAAGTCTTACCAAAAGATAGAAGTCTTGCTCATATCCCACATCACTGAGTGAGTGTGACCGGGGTCCACTGACAGTGTTTGTGTCTGTGCGCCCTGGCTACCAGGAGGCAGTGTGTGTGTGCTGTCAGGGTCAGTGTAGTTACGGGCTAAGCCACGCAAGCTTGAATAGCTGAATAGAGCGCTGCCTGCTCACTCCCTCTCTGCGCCCTCCGCACCATCTGCCTAGGGCACTTGACTGACAGCTCTAGCTAGGGGGATGCAATTGTGGCAGCCGCAGAAGGGGGGCAGGGGGCCGGTGGTGGTCTAGGGGGGTGATTGGCTGACAGCGAGCAAACTGGACGTGACGATCAAGCAAATAGCCCCCCCACCCCACCCCACCTATTATCCCTGCTGGGTTTGGGGGGGGGGGGGGGGGGTATTGGTGGCTAACCCCAGCATCTGAACTACATCCAAACACCAATTCCCTCTTTGGAGTAGGAGCTCTGCTACACCAAGTGGATCAGCGGTCACACAAGTACAAAGTGGAGGCGCTGAGTGGATCTCATGATGGGTGAGGGGCAGGTGAAAAGGGGGCAGGTGAGTATTTCACCAAAGAAAGATGAGTGTCGAGCAGGGTGGTGTGTTTTTTAATTGCTGTGGGCTGTACTCAGAAACACTAGTGCTCTTCCACTTTGGCACTGAGAGGCCACTGCCTGGAGAACATGTTCAGCTGAGAGCATTAACCAATGAACAACCTTCAGCAGCTAACCAATTAACCAATGAACAACCTTCAGCAGCTAACCAATTAACCAATGAACAACCTTCCAACAGCTAACCAATTAACCAATGAACAACCTTCAGCAGCTAAGAAATTAACCAATGAACAACCTTCAGCAGCTAACCAAATAACCAATGAACAACCTTCCACATTCAGCAGCTCAAACACTGGTCAAGAAAAACATTGTTTTGTTTTTTTTTGTTTTTTTTTTATAACAAAGAGCAACTTAACATAATTTATGGCTAAAATGTTGTACAAATTGAAAGAGAAATCATGCACATAAGTGAAAAGAAACTCATAGCAAAGGAAATATCTGACTTGCTGAGAGGCAGAAGTAAATGCATCAAATAAATCTACAGTACTGTAAAGATGACTACAGTAGTGTAAAGATGTTTTCAGTGCTTTTAGCTATGCACAGAATTCCAGTGTCCACAGCAGACTGTAGCGCTCAGTGTCCCTAGCAAACCCTGCAGGTCACTGGACCTGACAAACACTGACAGAGAGGAACATAGCACCCGTCATATATCACAGACATACAGCTCACAGCACACAGGACACTCATCCATATTCAGCACACAGGACACTAATCCATATTCAGCACACAGGACACTAATCCTTATTCAGTGTTGTTTTTTTTCTGCATATGAGATGCTAGATTACATTAATCATCAATATCTGCCCCCTCAACACACACACCCTGTCTGTGCTCCTCTTGTTAAACATTCTATGAGGACTACAAGTAACTGTGTTGGTATTTAAAAACAATAAATACCTAAATGATTTAAGCCAAACGTCATAAGTAAAAAAAATCATTTTAGGATCTGATCCAAAATTCTTTATATATATCTTGTTAAAATCTACTTTTACGTTGTTGAGGTTTCACTAGAGTGACGTACTCCAGTAACAATTCTAAGGAATTTTGACCTAGCCAGCTAATAATGTCCTTTCACAGGACAACTTTGATAACGTTTTCAATATGACAGGAAATCTGCACATACATGGAAAGCATGAATTACCTGAATTATTTGTTCTTTTGTTAACTGAACGTTTCCATTCTGGCAGGACTAATCAGGCAGACTGATCCTTTACAAGCAAGTGTTCATTATTACACAGACGGTAAACTATGTCAGATCTCTAACTTCATTATGATTGTACTACTTATTAACCATTCACTGCACATATTCCAGTATAACTTATTAAAACATAACATGCAAAACAAAACACTAGCAGTTTTATTTTGTGTAGATTGTTTCTAACAGCCTTATTATTAAAACTGTAAAATTCTGTTTCAGAATACTATTTCAGAATACTATTTTTACTTATCCATTATATCTCCCAGGAAATGACATCTCTCTATAGGCAGTGGGGTCACTGAAGCGGATAATGTGTTGACACTAAAGCCAATTATGTGTCTGTCTGAGCACTGTGTGATCAACCCAGAAATGGAACTCTTCTAAATTCAGCCAATGTGTTTTCATGAAATCCAGACTTTAATACAAATGTTTAACTACATGAATCCCAGAACTGTTTGTGATGTGTTGTTTAGAAATTATATAGCAATGAATTTAATATTATTCATCTATTATTATTATTATTATTATTATTATTAGTAGTAGTAGTAGTATTAGTAGTAGTAGTAGTAGTATTAGTTGTAGTAGTAGTAGTATTAGTAGTAGTAGTAGTAGTAGTAGTAGTAGTAGTAGTAGTAGTAGTAGTATAACAAAATGTAAACAATGTGAAATTAAAAGGATGTTCTCAGGAATTAGTTTTATATGTTTTAGTTATAATTATTACAAAAATAATTAATATAATAACCATACCCAGCATTTTCCCTTTAGTGGGATCAGATTAGTCAGAAATGTTGCATTTCCTTCATGAATAAGAAACACAACAGAATCATACAAAGGGTGCTGTAAACAGCGATAATAATCACACAGCCAGCAGAATCCTAAAGGGAGACTGGGGTTCTGCAGTCAGCACTTCTGTGTTTTACCTTATCTGGACTTAAAAACCCATCATCTCATCTGAAATCATCCAAACTCACTTTTGACAGTATTAAGAGCGTAATTAGCATTTTAAGTATGATTTCCCAATCCTTATTCTACTATAAAGAACCGCAGTAAGTGTCCTTGGTTGATAAAGATCACTCCATTATCATCATTAATGTCATCATTGCTTTCATTGTCGATAATGTCATTGTTGTTCTATCATCGTTAATGTCATCATTGTTTTTATCATCGTTAATGTCACTGTTGTTTTAATTGTTGATAATGCCATTGTCTGTTTTGCAGTCATCTCTGTAGCCCATCTGATTTTTAACAAAATGGTTTTTGGAGGAATAAAAGTGAAATTCCAAACAAATACATACACCTCTTTAAAATTTCTCTCAAAGCTCAAGACTCCAAATGCCAAACAACACTAAAGGTCTATTTGTAGACAGGATGTCTACGACCGCAAAAAGGCATTACAGCCTAAAGTCTAACCTAAGGTTTTAGGAAGGTGTACAGAAATGATCATAGATGTCAAAAAACAGAAGAAAACATCAGAATGATATGCCCTTGTAATCTAATGTCATATTTGATATTTCCCAGTTCACTTTCATCATTACTCAGAGTGCAGCATTAGGGAGGCTAGAGAAACAGGATAGGAATCCCTCTTAATGCACCCCCATTTCTATTTTCAGTGTGCTGTGGGTTAATAAAAGATTACCCAGCTCTTCTGGGGTAGACATCTCTATCTCTATCTCTATCTCTCTCTCTCTCTCTCTCTCTCTCTCTCTCTCTCTCTCTCTCTCTCTCTCTCTCTCCCTCTCTCTCCCTCTCCCTCTATCTCCCTCTCTCTCCGCCCATGTCGTCAACCAAAGTTTGTTTTCATTGCAGTGCTTCTCCAACACAAATCTAGATCTGTACCAACAATCCATCCGGCGTACGTCTGCTGCCCTTTCCTACTTTAGCAGAAGTGACAGCCCGGCGAGGGCACGCGAGCGCGGCTAGAAGAGGGCGGCCGCGCCTGATTAAAAAAACATGCGCTTCAGTTGAATCAGCTCCGCCGTGGCTCGCCGGGGACACAGAGCGATGTTTAATTCCGTCAGCGGTGAAGGCACTTTCGCCCGAGGTAACTTCGGCGGAAGCCATGTTTGCGTGCGAAGCTCCACTTAGAGTCGGCCTTGTGCGGAGGGGCTGGCGCTGGGGCGGGCGTAAACTCAGGCGGACGCGGCGCTCCACACCGGCGCGGGCGGCAGGGGTGCAATGTTTTATTAAGAGCGCTCCTCAGAGAAAGGCCCTGAGAGCGCGGGACGCCTCCGCAAAGCCTGTCTGTTTGGGTTGCTGGGAATGGCCCCCGATCACGGAAGGATAAAAACATCAAAATAAGCTAATAGAGATCGGCCTTGAAGTCTTCCCGGGAGCTGAGCGGGGCGGGCGTGTAGGGCTGCCTCCCGCCGCGCACGCACACTCGCGTGCGAACGCTCGCGCAGCCCATGCACCAGTGCAGTCTTGAGTGAAGTCCGTGCAAGTGCTACAGTTCCATGGGGAGCAAGGCTCATTCTGCAGATATAATGAGAGGCCAAAGGAGCATGTCTGCTATAGTAAGCATTGCAAATTCCTTCAATGCGCTGTAAAGGAGCACAACTTACCATTTACAACCTCAGACTCGGCACAATTAAGTCTATGCTACATGGCTAAAATAAAAAACTTTTTGCATTGGTCCCTGCATATCCATTGGAAACAGGCCTATATTAAATACATGCTGTTGCATTTAACCTCTAATTTCTGAAATAACATGGCATGCTCTCCACAAGTTATGACTTTTTTTTTGTTGTTGACTTGGTGAGACCGGATCCAGTGCTCAAGTTAAGGTTTCTGGTAGGGAGTGTAACTAAAGTTGATTAAATTAGATGTGATTTGTTCAGCTGTATGTCCATGTTTCTAGATGCAGTGTAATTATAGTCCTGCTGGTGAAAACAAGGTGCTTCCATCAGCAGTCCTGCAACGCTGTCGTCAGCTGAAAAGGCTTTTTGTTCCAGTCTGTCCTGGTGAAATTCATCAATATTAAGATAATTATGTGGAGACAACATGTTGAATTAACCGAGGAGCAGCAAAAATGTTGACATAGATCACTATGCATTAGCAAAATTATTCTTAAAAAGCCAGTGCTATGTGTGGAAGCAGTTCATCAATAAATCACCCTTGGGCACTGCACAAGTGCCACAACTGGACTAGCGTGATGGAGATGGGGGAGGCAGAATGGTGCAGGGTACATTTGACACCATCAGGGAAACACACTTCCCACCTGTGATACTATTACTCATCAATCTCACCCCCACCCTAATCCCCTATCCACTTTGCATTTTACATTTTGCCATCACAGCTGGCCAATTCTAAATCTCTTCTTTGGCAGTTTCCTTTCATAAATCCACACCCGACTATCTTGCCATCTCTGTGTCAATCTGTAACTACCAAGCATCCGAACAGCCAGCGCTCATTACAAAAAGGTTACCCAATCAGCTTCTCCAGCCTCTGTCTGTAGTGGTTCTCATTATGTGTCGCTGTCATAACTCTTGACCGATGGACCTCCCCAGTAATGACTTTTGCCAAGACATGCCAGCAGCTGGCAAAACAGGGGACTGAGGTGAAAGGCATTGTGGGTCAGAAGAACCGGAGAGGGAGGTCGGAACTGAGCAGGAGGGCAACACGCATCAAAATGGCAAACCGCCCTCTTCCATAAAACTGGGGCCACAATTTCCTCCAAAATGGCGGCAGTCATTATTCTCAATTGCATATTAATCTGAACCCAGAGGGGGTGTTTTGTGACCCTCCCCCTTTTAGGCAAGTTTCTCAAGGGCCATTAATCAGTGAAGGCTGGGCTTTGTCTGCCCTGCGCTCTCCCCTGATGGCTTGACGCTATGACACGAATGGATGAGGCGTGAAGCAGAGGCCCTTGGTGAAGTAAAGGCTTGACACCTCGTTATTCAGAGCAGAAAGGCAGTGGGATGCAGGCATACCATCCGGCTGCTCAGAGTTTCCACCCCATCCAGCACCATCCAACCATCTAAACCCCCCCTCCACCCACACACGTCCACACCATACATGCATTGTTGTTGTTTCTGTCGATACTTCACGAATTAGTCCAAACAGAGCACACTTTTTTCATATCTGTTCCTAAAGACATGAAAAGGCCGTCTAAAACGTAAAACAAAGAGCGGGTGAATAAATTCATATATGATGGTTTGGATGGAGCTGATTTTTTCATAATACAATTTATAATACATGTGATAAACATGAAAAAATATTCCATAGGTGTAGTCAAACTAGACACTAAATACACTTGACAGTTAAGATGAATATGGATTAGATTATTGCCTGCAACATTATCAGTTATAGTATCCTTTACATATCGGAAGTATCTTTTATACTGCAAGATAAGAATGAAAGGATACAGTATATAACATTTCTTTTGCATTTGGCAACCTACACTTGGTACAGAGACCAACATTTCATTATGACTGAGTTGAAGGTCAGTGTCAAGGTAGCCAGTCAGGGGCAGAGAGCGAGAAAGACCGTCTGAAACGGAGAATGATCAAGGCTAGACCATTTATCAGGAGCCAGTCATGAAGAACCCACGTTGTTACACATCGTCCGGCACTCGTTAGAATCAAAACGGCCAGAGCTTTGACATGACTCAGTCTGACTGATTTCCACTGAGAAAATCTGGTGTAAACCTCAGATTCTTTAGTGGTAACTAAATGAGGCCGAGTACCGGTAGGATTGATAGCCAACATCTGCACCAAAGCCCACCGGAGTCTAACAACAGCCAGTCACAGGTCATGCACTATAAAGCCAATGAATTTTCACCCCAGCGGTCCCCTTTCTGCTCTGCGCTCTCTCTCCTGCTCAGGAAGCAGCTCCGTGAGACACAGTCACTGGATGAGCAGTAATTGAGTTCTGCTTCGTGTTCTACAGCACACCAGGACATGTTCAGATCAATGATTTAATGGCATTCTCACACACTTGCAGCAACACACTCTGAAACTTTTCATATTATCACCAGTTCTGATTAAGGTTTTTTTTTTCTTTTTCCCTGGCAGGTGCATTTTTTTGTTAGTTGTTTATAGATGTGACATTGAAAAGGCCAGTGGGACATTTAATTAAATACGTCTGTATATAGGCAGATCGTAAGGAAAACAAACACACATGCCTCATTACTGGACCACTTTCACTTCACTGCAATTTATCCCACGGTGTAAAGAATCTGTGCCAGTCCTGAAAAGATTAATGAGTCAACAGTAATTAACAATTATGTTCTTCATTACATTTCTTCTTAG
The DNA here is from genome assembly GCF_052324685.1 of Brachyhypopomus gauderio. Classification (NCBI taxonomy): domain Eukaryota; kingdom Metazoa; phylum Chordata; class Actinopteri; order Gymnotiformes; family Hypopomidae; genus Brachyhypopomus; species Brachyhypopomus gauderio. Next base: position 12,715,999 of record NC_135220.1, on the reverse strand, counting down.
AACAGTAAATCATCCCTCAGTATGTTAGAACAGATCACTCTGAAAAGCCGTAAGTCAGCACTGAACCCAACACCTCCACTCCACACCGTTTTCATCAATTATTGAATTGCTGCATTGACTGCACGTCCCTCGCTGATCTTGTGACACAGGTTGACCTTTCAGGAATGCACTTAGCTGCACTCGCTAGAAGGAGATATGGAGATCGTATTCTCACACTTTAAGTGCAAACTTTAAAGCGGAAGGCAGGGCTAATACATTTTTTATTAACCGCTGTTCAATTAGTGTGTAATCAAGCTAGAGGCTTGCTTGCCAAATCAACAAGACACGTTTTCCAAATGTCATTGTGACTGTCAGAGGGACAGAGTTAAAAGTTCCCGAGAGAGGTGCAGGATAATATGAAAGTTCTGTGCAAGTGCGTCCTCTTTTAATTAGAGGGGAAAGTCAACACTCGTCCACATGCTCTGCTTTTAGACGAAGACTGACTTTGAGAGTAAATGACATTCAGGGCTTTAAAAGGTAGTTCTGAGCTAATCAGACACATAGTGTGTGGTGCTGTTACGCAAATAACTCTTTAAGGTGAATTATAGCACAGTAGTATATATGAGAATTTGATAGAAGTGGCTTTATCAAGCATTATCAAAGGTGCTCATATTCAAATGTATTTCTGAAATGCATGCAGGTTGAATGGGCAAGAAATGTTTTAAAGCTCTAACTAACCTACTTTTTTTTTTACATAATCCCTTGGGAATTGAGAAACCCTTTGAAAAATTGCATCTGTGTATATTGTATATACTCTTGATCTTGTAGGAACCAAACCGAGCCAACAACAAGAACTTTCTGAAGATGATGCATATTCATCTAGAAAGACATAGTTTCCAATAACAGGTGATATATGTGTTCATATCATTTCCCATAATCCCATGAGGAACATCCTTGACCTTATCTCCCATTTAATTTTTTTCTTTGGAATCAGGCACCAGCATGGATTTCGATTTATACTTCTCCAAGACACATCAATGCTCTTGTTTTGTTGGAAACACACAAAAACCGTCTGTTTTACCATCTGTTTCACTCTCTCTCTCTCTCTCTCTCTCTCTCTCTCTCTCTCTCTCTCTCTCTCTCTCTCTCTCTCTCTCTCTCGTCTCTTCACCCTCTCACTCTCTGCCTTTCTCATTTCTCGAGTTTCCTTGAGCCACTATGATTTTTCACCGAATCTCAGAGCTGTGAGCATTAGAAAGAAAAGAAAACCTAGAAATAAAAGACTAGCCATACATAACATTGATCAGTATTCAGAACATAAAACTGCTTCCAGCCAAATGACTGTGATCTATAACTTGGGAATGTTGTTAAGAAAGAAATACTGTGCAGTTATGGGAATCCTGAGATACACCAGAGTGTTGAGTGGTTGCAATGAAATAAATGGATTTGAAAGGTCAAATGACTATGGCCGGTCGGAGACAGCATCTTCGGTGAATAAATCTCATTAAACTTAATAGGCCAATTTTATTTCTGCTCAGAAATTAGCCAGTTGTTTTGTCGAATACGAAATCTATATCATGTTCCAGATCTTATGTAAGCAAGTGTCTGCGATTTATATATGAGAATATATAGCTGTAATTTAGTTAAACGGTGATGTATTTTGGTTTATATTTTGTTCCGTTAAAATCTGGACCAGAGTTTCTGAAGTGCTAGAAGACATACCATTGGATACTTGGCTGACATTTTGCCCAGAATAAAACCCAGAAAGGACTGGGATTATCTGAGGACGCAGACGCTACCAAGAGTTTTATCAGGGCACTATGACCAATGTACTTATGTAACCGGATTACATATGAGTATGAGTAAAGTAAAAGGTAGTTATCTTCTGTCACTGCTGTTAATGTAATCCAGACTAAACCTCCTAATAGCACATTGGTATTGTACAGTAACACTTCATAATATAACCTAAGTAGTCTCAGAGTTTACAGTAAAAGTCACTGTTATCCCTGACATCTCGACAGCAGTTTTGAGTGTGGAGCCAGTGGGATAGTTGAAATGTCCATTCAGAAACAATTAACTGAGCTAAGTGACACATTGTTAATGAAAGTCATTTGACGTTTGAAAGTGATATATATGGCGATTCAGCAAAGACCATTACATAGAAAATAAATGTAAAAACTTTGCATGCCGCTCCATTAATTAGTCTCAGTTATGTCTGCTTCCCTGCTGGATTGATTCGGTTTGTTTTGATGATACCGTGCAGCAATTTCTCTGGTGTCCAGTCATCTAGATGGATGTGGCTGATTCATTTCACACCCCAGAGACAGCGGTCAGAACGCAGATGACACTCCCGCTGCCGGCTTCTCACCGAGGGCCAGATGTGGTGGGGTCAGCGTCGGCCTTGTGCGGTGACTGCAGGGGTTAATGATGACTGATGCCCAACAGCGTCAGCAGTGCTTTAGCTCGTCATGTCGCTGGCACCGCCGCACACGTGCAATTACGCTCAACATGCTAATAGCAGTGATCATTTAAGATGGTGGGGGGGGGGGCTATAATTCCTGCTTTTGGTGGTCTGAGAAGAAGGATAGCAAAGATCTGCTAATATTTCAGCTCAGTGATTCCTGGCTGAAAGTGCAAATGAAGGGAAATCATGCCGTGCGACACATTATTAACATACATTTGCTGTGCCTGGCTGCAGCGCCAGCATGTCTGTCTGGGGGCAATTAGGGCACTTAACGCTTGATATTCCAGACCCCAACCCCGAACTCGCTGATCTCTTAATATGCCAGGTCGCTTTTGCTGAGCTCCTTCTCATTTTCAAATTGTGCATTTTATGGATAGATTCATTTCCAGCGCCTAACAGGAGCATGCAGTTGGAATTTTTTATTACATTATCAATCACCCCACATGAATGGAAAATATCCCACAATGCAATGTTCTGTATGAACTTAATAATCCGTGTACAGCGAACGCCAGCACAAGTCCCACAAATCAGTTTTTAAAATGATGTTTGCTCATTGATACACCATGTAATAAAATATATAATGTCAAATACAATTGCAAAAGAACATGCAATTTCTCCCTTTTAAAACTGATTGCACACAGGTTTAATGTCTAGAATCATTAATCACACATCCGCTTCAACTGTGCAATTTACCATCAGGTTTTGAATGAGGCTTTGTTTGCAAGGATTTGTCCATAAAGCACCCGAAAAGCCCTGCGAATTCCCCAGGAACATCAGTGCCAGAGAAGGAGGTCTGTGGGAAGTAAAAAGGCAGTTAGCACACACTAAAGTCATCCTTTCTTCGACCTGCTCTAGATCAGTGAAGTCCAATGAATCCCTAATTAATTCACTCCACTACCTCCATTGGGGGGACTGATGGGTCTCCTTGAAAGGTGACGGGCAGGACACACCGCACTGACAGGTCCCCGTCCCCTTTCCCATCCATGTCCCTGTCAGTAAGCTGTCTTAAGCGTCTGTCTCCAGCCTCTTGCTTCCCAACACCAGTGGGCTGTCGTTTCAGATTTAGAGCAGAGCAAAGCCATTATCTGTGAGGTGGAGGAGGGCGAGGGCTTGATCTATAACGGAAACCAAATCATCGGTCTGCAACCCCCGTGTAAGGTCCACATGTCCCGTGTTTAAGGTCCACATGTCCCGTGTTTAAGGTACACATGCCCCGTGTATAAGGTCCACATGCCTCATGTTTAAGGTCCGCATGCCCCGTGTTTAAGGTCCACATGCCCCGTGTTTAAGGTCCACATGCCCCGTGTTTAAGGTCCACATGCCTCGTGTTTAAGGTCCACATGCCTCATGTTTAAGGTCCGCATGCCCCGTGTTTAAGGTCCACATGTCCCATGTTTAAGGTCCACATGCCCCATGTTTAAGGTCCACATGCCCCGTGTTTAAGGTCCACATGCCCCGTGTTTAAGGTCCGCATGCCCCGTGTTTAAGGTCCACATGCCCGGTGTTTAAGGTCCACATGGCCCGTGTTTAAGGTCCACATGTCCCATGTTTAAGGTCCGTATGTCCCATGTTTAAGGTCCGCATGTCCCGTGGTTAAGGTCCACATGCCCCATGTTTAAGGTCCACATGCCCCGTTTTTAAGGTCCACATGCCCTGTGTTTAAGGTCCGCATGTCCCATGTTTAAGGTCTGTATGTCCCATGTTTAAGGTCCACATGCCCTGTTTAAGGTCTGCATGTCCCATGTTTAAGGTCTGTATGTCCCATGTTTAAGGTCCGCATGTCCCGTGTTTAAGGTCCACATGTCCCATGTTTAAGGTTTGCATGCCCTGTGTTTAAGGTCCATATGCCTTGTGTTTATGATCTTTGTATGATGTTTCCTATGTAAAAAGAGAAAGATTTTTACAATCAAACAAAACTAATTCATAAAAATATTATTCGTGATGTGGCAAATGACAGGGTCAGCTTTTTATCATATTTTTGTCTTTTATTTTTTCAAAGTATACCTTTTTTTTTGGTAAACAAATCATTTTCCCATGAGTAGTGAGATGGCAGTATTTACACAGTGCAACTCACTCTCAAAAGCTTGCAGCGCTTATGTTCTTTGCACTTATGACTTTAGGGTTTGGGCCTTTTATGATACAAAGGTGTTTTTGGCAAGGTGTTTCTTGTACTGGCTTGAAGTCAGCTTGTTAGTATGGGGAAACCAAACACAAAGTAAAAAAAGGGCCTGATTTAATGACCCTTGAAGGTCATTTGTTTTGTTTTTGTGTGTGTGTATGTGTGTGTCTATTACACTTTCACACACAATTTCCAGAAGCTACAAAAATACACACAGGGAGGCATATGGAGCTAAACTTGCTCAACATAACACCATGTCCTTTAGCCATGAGCCCAGCTCATATTAGCGTCTTCCATGGCACTTCTGCTCAGGAAGCTGTAAATACCACACAAATGGCCCTGAAAACCTCTCTTCTGAGGGAAATGGAGACCACCATATAACACATGAAGCCATCTTATTCCGCCGTGCGGTTATTTGTTCCTGTCCGTAATACAATATCATCATGTTAGTTGCAATAAAGTCCCGCGAAATAGGATCAACAGATTCTTAACAAGGCATTAAGGGAGCCTAGAGGGACTGTTCACACACAAGTCCATTACTTAGCCACTGGGTCATATATCCAGGCCTGCAGATGGCTTTTCCTTTTAAGTGTCACCTGACACCATCGCTGCCACTGGCTTAGACCTTTGCTTTTTTACCTCTGGTTAGATGTTGAAAGCTACAGGAATTCTCTACACTTGGATGTATCTTACTTAATGTGATGTCCCCCATAGAACACAGACAATTAAATGAAAATTGTGTAATGAAATGCCTCCACAGGACAAATAAGGAACCGGTTTTCAACATTAAAGGAGAGTAACATGATGTTTAGGATCACATTAGACTAGTCCGCCAGATTACTGATCTATGTTTTTTTATTGGATAACTTGGTAAAATTTCTTAGTAAATTTCTAAATACCACAGTTTGGCCCGTAGTTCAGAAAAAAAAATCCATAATTTCAATGTCCCTGACTATTTAGCTATTTCTCCAGGCTTTAAAAAGCTTCTGCGCTCTGCGGCGTAATGTGCCGGCAGCACTAAGGACACCATGGTGAGAAGCCTTTCAGAACAGTCCCTCAGCTGTTCACAGACCTCCTACAGTGATGGGCAGAGTGCAGATCTCACCGGCAGTTTTCACACTGACTCATAATGGAAACCAGGCGTGAGGAATCGCCTCGTCATTAGTGAGGTTTGGAGAAAATGTCTTGTTCCATGTTGCTATTTTCACTGTTGTCACGAGAAACTTAAGATCATCTAAATAAACTATGCACCAAGCACTGAAAATAACAGTTTATATATATATATATATATATATATATATATATATATATATATATATATATATATATATATATATATATATTAGTGCTGTCAATTCCAGGTGCCCCGATTAAAAGTCCTCACCAAGATTTTGCTCAGGCTTCCTGGATTGTGTTGATTCCACTAATTTTATCTGGATTGAAAAATCTAGCAAGCTTGAGCAAAATCCAATATATATATTGTGACGGGCAGGGGTGAGCAACAAAAAGGAAGCGATCACGCCAGGTGACCCTCAGGTGAGACGGATCACGGGCTCCGCCCACCTGAGGGACGCACATGACGTCACCAAACAACAACAACAACAGCCGCTGTGGACGGAGGCAGCCGGTAGGGGGCCGCCTCACCGTGACATATATATATAAATAAATAAAGAAGTAGGCCTACTAAGCAAGAATTTTAGAGGTTTGATTCAGATTCGAATATGAAATTATTATAAATCTTGCATTTTCTGAGAGCACCTGAGGTTCTCCTCTGGGTGTGACATAAATGATGCCATTATGTTGTCTTATCTGCAGGGTTTGTAGGAGCCTTGAAGGCAGCACGAAGTTTGAGAAGCACAAGTGCCCAAGGAACAGGCTGACTGGAGACGCAGCTCCAAGCCATAATAAAGTCATCCACCACCACTGACTTGTTTGCCAAATTAGGATATATCACACTTAAAATTCCACCGCGGACTTTATTCCATTATTTCAATGGACCATTTTACAAACCGACTATGGAAACATCATTTGTCCTTCTTTAAGATAAAAGACAGTTAATTACTTTCATTAATTAAGTTCGTCCTTGAGGATTTTCCACTCTCTCTGTTGTTAATGTCCCTGCAGGAACATCACTTCTTTGAGAAAGTTTCAAGTGTCTCCATGCGCCATTCTTAAGTCCTCTCCACGGTTACTTCTGAAAGAAGGGTTGGATTATGATTCACACTACAATACAGACTCAATTCTCTGCATTCATCCGGTCTGTGACAATGCATCAAATGTCAATATGTTTTCAAACTTTACTACATTTTATTACTACTTTATTGCAAGGGATGATGACTATAACCAACCACTCTTTTAGGCTACATTTCTCTAGTGTGGCTGGACTAGATGTTTGATGACAGGGCCACGCGGAAGATGCAGCTAGACGACGTGGATGTGGCCACCACGTGAAGAGCTGTGCGTCCTCCAGAACGGATGTGCTCAGTGTGCCATTCTACGCCGCTGTTCTCTCCGGAGTCCTGTCATGCATTCTTTCATTCAGCAGATGTCTGTGTACAACCTGCTGAGCTAAACAGTTCTGTCGAGTTTTCGCCCAAACTTTGCAAATATTTATGTCTTTCTCCTCTTTGTGTATAGGTGCAGATTTTATGCAAACGTGATGTTTACCCTGTGATTTGACTTGGGTTTTGCTTTACAGGCCAGGGGTAAACACGCTAAACAAATCTTTTCAAGTCTGTCATGGAGAGACAATGAATGTAAAAAGCCAAATATTGAAAATGGAGCCAATGTGTCAGTGGAGCTAGCCCACCAAAGCCTGCCACCGTAGGGATCCATCGTGCTCCCTAAAAAGAGAGAATTTTTGTCATTATTGCCTTGTTGACATGAAAAGAATACGCAAATCAGGGTCTGACAGACTCTGAATGGGGATGTGATTCTGCCATTGTGCACGGGCTTCCCAGCAGCAGAAAAAGAAAAAGAGGAAAAAAAACGTGAAGCAGTGTTGAAATAGAGCCACGTTCTTGTTTAAATGATTGTTTGACTTTCCCATGGTCCCCGAGCTCTCTTTCTCTCTAATGAAGAGAGACAGTGTGACAGGCTACAGAGACACTGGGACTCCCAGACCTCGGGCTGCAGACGCCCGGCTAAATTTAGGCCTGCTCATCCAGCTGTCTCCTCAGGTGGAGGTACTTCTGAAGGGATCCACACGGCAGGTCACATCAGTCTGAAAGAGGAACATCCCTAAACATTACACACATGCCCCAAAATCACAGTCCACTGGGGTGAGAACATTAGCCTCGTGGACATACAATTTTGCATGTAATGCATTTTGTTGATGGACATGCATCTGTTTAAAAAGCTTTTCAGCGGAGAGCAGTATAATCTCTATCTAGACATATCTTATTTATTGGTGTAGTTTTGGGCCGATCTATGGACGAGGCTGAAATGCCTGTAAATGAAAGAGTGGGATTTAGTGAATCATTTGACAATGTCTCCATCTACCTGTGACTTAGGAGAAGTGCTTTTAGCATCCAGTTTATCACACCTTTAAGAGTTTACACAGTTGCTGCAGATTTGTCGGCTGCACATCCATGATGCGAATCTCTCGTTCCACCACATCCCAAAGGTGCTATATTGGATCGAGAGCTGGTGACTGTGGAGGGCATAGTCACTCAAGGTGGGTACACCATGGTCATAAAGGGATGGACATGGTCAGCAACAATACTCAGGTAGGCTGTAGCATTGACACAATGCTCAATTGGTCCTAATGGGCCCAACGTGTGCCAGGAAAATATCCCCCACACCATTGCACCACCACCACCAGCCTGAACCGTTGATACAAGGCAGGATGGATCCATGCTTTCATGCTGTTGATGCCAAATTCTGACCCTACCATTCGAATGTCGCAGCAAAAATCGAGACTCATCAGACCAGGCAACATTTTTCCAATCTTCTATTGTCCAATTTTGATGAGCCTGTGTGAATTGTAGCCTCAGTTTCCTGTTCTTAGTTGACAGGAGTGGCACCCGGTGTGATCTTCTGCTGCTGTAGTTCATCCACCTCAAGGTTCGACGTGTTGTGCGTTCAGAGATGCTCTTCTGTATGCCTCAGTTGTAATGACTGGTTATTTGAGTTACTGATGCTGTTCTATTGAGGTAAATCTAGACAATGGTGCGCACCTTTACTGCAGTCATTCAAGTAGATATCCTCATTCATGATGAAGTAAGCATGCTGGGTGTAATTAAAACAGCTACAGCACAGTGAAGGGTTTTATGTATGCAGTGAAATTAAAAACCCCCCATCAACCCTGCTGGCCACTGACATTACCATATTCCCCTCAATTCCTCTCTAGATGCACACAAAACATCAACAATGTTAAAATAATAAAGTTACAATTTACATTGAATACATTGAATTTATATACTATATCAGTCTTTTCAAATTAAACACTGCGTAAGCCTACAAAAAATAAATATTAATATTTAATAAGTCTGGTTTCCTTTCAGAGACTGCCACTGCTGTTGCTAACACAAGCTGAAAGTAAATGTTTCGTGTCTACATGCCACTTCTGTCCAGTGCGCTATGTATGCTTGTGACAAAAAAGAAATAAATAATCCAAAACAAACAAACCAAAAAATGCCACATCTGTTGCTCTCTGGCAGAAAAACTGGTTGGCCAGGAGAACTGAAAACCCTGAAACAATGAAATGAGCTCCAGTGATTCATGATCACAGCCAACATTAGGCTCATTTAACATCTGCAAAGGCCCACTGATGATCTTATAATGAATATTAAATGGGGGTTGTGGAAATGGTAGATAAATATTAAAATAATTTTGAATAAAAATGAACTATGAAAGTCTACAGTATGCTATTTTTTAAAGATTAAAAATACAGTTAAGCCATAATAAAAAAGATGCTAGTTAACAAATACCACACATGACATATAGTGCCCTGTCATCACTGAACAAATCACCATTGGTTACAAGGAGAGTGATTTTGGCTACAGCTGAGGGGACGTGTATGTACGACTGCCACATACTACCAGAGGGTAATATAACATGTTGAGAACAGTTGCAAGTACCTTGAAATCCCACAGAGGAACAGGGATCATGATGAGGCCACAAGGAAAACAGCTACAACCAAACACAATGAGTGAAGCAGGTCCTGAGAAGTCAGGTGACCTGAAGAAGACCAAGTTCCAGGCGACATCTACCAACATCTACAAACATCTAAGCTCATCCAGTCATCAGATATATAGTAAGCAGGCCTAAGGAGGAGATAGAAGCCATCATAGAAGACATCAAGACAAGGAAACACCTCACAACGCACTGAGGGTTTCATCCCAAATCCAGCACTCTGAGGCTGTACACTAAATAAAAGGAGGGCAGACCAGGAGCAAGCTCTGAAGACCAGATCAGTAGAGATCTGGGATCTACCACACCAAACAGAATCCCAAATGTAGGCTGTGCAAAGAAGCCCCAATCCAGCATATAACAGCAGGATACTAGATGCTAGCAGGCAGAGAATACATAGAATAGTATAACCAAGTCGCTGGCATAGTAGTCGAAGCTCCGAGGTGAAAGTGGAATACACGCCCAAAGGTGATGGAGTGTGACTGAGATAAGATCCTGGGGAACCTCTAGATACACACTGATGATACACCACAAATACAGATACAGATACACTACAGGCCTGTTGTATTAGACGCAGCATTTCCACGTGACGGCCAGTGGCGGAGCTAGACTTTTTTTCAAGGGGTGGCCAAAGGGTGACCAAGGCTTTATCAGAGGGGTCCATATACAAATGACGAACGAAAGGAAATACATATTAAGGTTTGCCAAGATCGCTTGGGAAGAGATTTGATCTTGGGCGAGTGTAAGTTGTCGACGGGGGGGGCGGTGGCGGGGGAAGTAAAATGGACACAAATTAAGTATTGTGTCACGATCGACCGATCACCAGTGGTTAAAATGACCATTTCCAGTGGGGTGGCACTAGGTTTGGGGGGGCCATTGCTCCCCCAGCCCCCCCTTTGGCTCCGTCACTGGTGACGGCAACATCAGGACCATGAAACGGTGGAGAAACACCAAGAGCTGCGAGAAGAGCTGGACATTATGTGGAAGATGAAGGCAACAGTGGTTCCCGTGGTAATCGGAGCACTAGGGGTCGTGACCCTGAAACTAGGAGAATGGATCCATGAGATACAAGATCTCCGTCCAGAAGAGTGCAGTCCGCAAAATGACTAAGATACACATTTGTCTAATATATTAATACTTTTTTACAGTTGTGGTCAAAAGTTTACATACACTTGTAAAAAACATAATGTTATGGCTGTCTTGAGTTTTCAATAAGTTCTACAACTCTTATTTTTCTGTGATAGAGTGATCGGAACACATACATGTTTGGCACAAAAAACAGTCATAAAATTTGGTTCTTTCATAAATTTATTATGGGTCTGCTGAAAATGTCACCAAATCTGCTGGGTCAAAAATATACATACAGCAACATTAGTATTTGGTTACATGTCCCTTGGCCATTTTCACGGCAACTAGGCGCTTTTGGTAGCCATCCACAAGCTCCTGGCAAGCTTCAGGTCGAATGTTTGACCACTCTTCTTGACAGAATTGGTGCAGTTCAGCTAAATGTGATGGTTTTCTTGCATGAACCTGTTTCTTTAGCACTGTCCACATGTTCTCAATGGGGTTTAAGTCAGGATTTTGGGAAGGCCATTCTAAAACCTTAATTCTAGCCTGGTTTAGCCATTCCTTTACCACTTTTGATGTGTGTTTTGGGTCATTGTCTTGTTGGAACACCCAACTGCGCCCAAGACCCAACCTTCGGGCTGATGGTTTTAAGTTTTCCTGCAGAATTTGGAGGTAATCCTCCTTCTTCATTATCCCATTTACTTTCTGCAAAGAACCAGTTCCACTGGCAGCAAAACATCCCCAGAGCATAATACTACCACCACCATGCTTGACAGTAGGCATGGTGTTCCTGGGATTAAAGGCCTCACCTTTTCTCCTCCAAACATATTGCTGGGTGTTGTGGCCAAACAGCTCAATTTTTGTTTCGTCTGACCAGAGAACTTTCCTCCAGAAGGTTTTATCTTTGTCCATGTGATCAGCAGCAAACTTCAGCCGAGTCTTAAGGTGCCTTTTCTGGAGCAAGGGCTTCTTTCTTGCACGGCAGCCTCTCAGTCCATGGCGATGTAAAACACGCTTGACTGTGGAGACTGACACCTGTGTTCCATCAGCTTCCAAATCCTTGCAGACCTGCTTCTTGGTGATTCTTGGTTGACTCTTGACCATCCTGACCAATCTCCTCTCGGCAGCATGTGATAGCTTGCGTTTTCTTCCTGATCGTGGCAGTGACACAACTGTTCCATGCACTTTGTACTTGCGTATAATTGTCTGCACAGTTGCTCTTGGGACCTGTAGCTGCTTTGAAATGGCTCCAAGTGACTTCCCTGACTTGTTCAAGTCAATAATTCGCTTTTTCAGATCCACACTGAGTTCCTTTGACTTTCCCATTGTAGCTTTTGTAGCTGAGTCTAATCACTGGGTCAAATGAGCCCTATTTAAATGGGCTCATGAGAAGTCAACAGCTGTAGTCAATCAGAATCACTTACAAGAAGTGAAGAGGCCATGACATGAAGCTAATTTGATTGACACAACTCGCTACATCACCAAAATTGACAAATTTTGTTGCTGTATGTATATTTTTGACCCAGCAGATTTGGTGACATTTTCAGCAGACCCATAATAAATTTATGAAAGAACCAAATTTTATGACTGTTTTTTGTGACAAACATGTATGTGTTCCGATCACTCTATCACAGAAAAATAAGAGTTGTAGAACTTATTGAAAACTCAAGACAGCCATAACTGTCACGGAACAGCTCCGGACCCCTCCCTGTGGGCGTGTGTCTACGTCGTCTGCGTCTTGCCGTCTGCGTCTGTGGCTCCTCGTGGGTGTGGTTGTGTCTGCGTGTTTTCATTCGTCCCACCTGTGGCCCGTCTCGTAATCACTCGGGGCTCATGTAGTTTGTCTATTTAATGTGCGTTCGCGCAGTGTCGTGTGCTTGTCGTTGTCTTTAGTTTGCACGTTGCATGTGTGTGAGTTTTCAGTGTTTTCTGTGCGCGTATTGCGCAACCCCAAACGTTAATAAAGCAGTGACGTTGGCTGCGTATGTAAGGATCCGTGTCTCGTCCTTCACACTGCACCCCAGCGTTACAGAACGACAAGCCTCGTTGAGACACCAGGACAATGCCCGGCTATAAGCCCAAGTCCAAGAAGGGGAAGAAGAAACCCAGCAAGCGGCATCACCGCACTTCGCCCTCGTCTTCACGAGGAAGCTCGCCCATACGGGTCGGCGTCCTCGAGTGGCACGAGACGGGTACGCCACCAGAGGGTGACCGTGGAGTGGAGGAACACCAGCCCCCGCGGGAAAGGAGCACGCCTACGCTGGCGCAGCTGGAGGGGGACCCGGTATGTGCGTCCCTGCTGCGTCATGCTCGGAAGCACCTGAACCCCGAGGCGGCGGAGGGGCTCCGCCAGGAGGCGGTGCGAATATGGAGAGTGTATCACCCCTCGTCCTCCAGGGAGCCCTCACCCCTGCGGGTCCACGCCGTTGAGCTCTGCGGGTTGATGAGGGACCCCGAGAGCGAGCTGGAGGAGGGGGACTCCTCGGGCGGGGAGTCGGAGCCGGACTACGGTGGAGGGGACTACCCTCCGTCGTTGGACGGTGTCTCCACCGTGGACTACGGTGGAGGGGACTACCCTCCGTCATTAGACGACGTCTCCACCGTGGACTACGGTGGAGAGGACTACCCTCCGTCATTAGACGACGTCTCCACCGTGGACTACGGTGGAGAGGACTATCCTCCGTCACTGGACGACGCCTCCACCGTGGACTACGATGGAGACTACCCTCCGTCCGAGGGCTCCGGTAGCGGAGAGGACGAGGAGAGCCTCCCCCCCTCTGAACTTTCGGTCGAGACCACGAAGGGGAAGTGGACCCCTTCTTCCGACCGCTCCAGTTACAGCGAGATGGACTGTGCCCGGGGTGACAGCCCGGAGCGACCCATGGACTGGAGCCAAGGAGAAGAGGAGGAGGAGGATATGGAGACCGAGGGGGACCGTCCGCACAGCCCGTTCGGCACGACTGCCAGCAGCGCTGCGTCCGACGCGTCCTTCAGCCGAGCAGCACCCGGCACGTCAGCCGACCGCGCAGCGCCCGGCACGTCAGCCGGCCGCGCAGCACCCGGCACGTCAGCCGGCCGCGCAGCACCCGGCACGTCAGCCGGCCGCGCAGCACCCGGCACGTCAGCCGGCCGCGCAGCACCCGGCACGTCAGCCGGCCGCGCAGCACCCAGTGGAGGAGCTGCAGCTACGGCTGGAGGTGGAAAGGTGCCCGCAGCTCCCGATCTCTCGCTCCTCTGGGCTCTCGTCTTGGCGCGTAGTTGGGCGCCTGTTTCATGTTTGTGTGTGCCTGTGTTTGTAAGTCTTCCCGTATGTGTGCCCAATCCGTTATTCCCTTTCGTGCCTCTGTGTGTCAGTGTGCCAGTCTGTGTGTTGGTGAACGTCCCGTTGAGTGTGTCTAACGTGTTTTCCCCCGTCTTCCCAGGGAGGGTGTTTTAGGGGGTTCGTGGCGGTCCTGCCGTCAGGGGTGACGGCTCTCGGAGGCTCGTAGACCAGCGGCTCCGGACCTGCCCATCGGTGTAGGTTCGGGGCATTCCTGCTGCGCCGGACGCTCCGGGAGTAGCGAGCCCCTGGTGGCGGGTTCTGTCACGGAACAGCTCCGGACCCCTCCCTGTGGGCGTGTGTCTACGTCGTCTGCGTCTTGCCGTCTGCGTCTGTGGCTCCTCGTGGGTGTGGTTGTGTCTGCGTGTTTTCATTCGTCCCACCTGTGGCCCGTCTCGTAATCACTCGGGGCTCATGTAGTTTGTCTATTTAATGTGCGTTCGCGCAGTGTCGTGTGCTTGTCGTTGTCTTTAGTTTGCACGTTGCATGTGTGTGAGTTTTCAGTGTTTTCTGTGCACGTATTGCGCAACCCCAAACGTTAATAAAGCAGTGACGTTGGCTGCGTATGTAAGGATCCGTGTCTCGTCCTTCACACTGCACCCCAGCGTTACAATAACATTATGTTTTTTACAAGTGTATGTAAACTTTTGACCACAACTGTATATTCAATACATATTCAGTGGTTTTGAGCTTTACATCAGATACAGACGTCCTGATATTCTGCTGTGAAATGTCCTCATACAACCTCACTAGTCTTTCAGTGTCAGTCAGGTGCCCTGAAACAGCCTCCCTTCATATTCCCTCCAGCAGGGTTGGTGTTTGGTGGCCAGCCGTGTTTTATATACATGTATTCAATGTTTCATTCATTTATTTATGAAGGAAATTGACCAAAGATCCAATTTCAGATCTTCCTGTATAGTAATATACAATAAAATACAGCCTGGATAAGTACAAAACAAGCACACCAACAAAATGTAGCTGAAACAATTTTAGAACAAGCTGAAATACAAAATACCTCAGACAATACAGTTACAACACTAATATAATTCAGCTATCAGTGTGTTGGTTATTTAAAAGTAATTTAAATAATGTATTTATTAAACATTATTGCACCACTGAACTGAAGCCCATTCCAAATCATGATTACTGAAGATTACTATCCACAGAAGTACTGCAGGTGCTATTTTACCAAATTCCTTTGACAAAAATTAGTCTTTTGACATGGTCAGATTAGCAAATCCTAAATATAAAGAGACAAAGTGCAGGGTGATAACAGCTGCAATAAAGCCAACAGTTTGGAATCAACAAGGTTGCATTTATATGGTGGGAAACATTTCTTTAATTTAATGTATTTAGTTATCTGGGCCTCACACAACTGCTTCTGTGTGTTGATGTTTGACACTATTGGTTTATACACATCTCTCCAGATCAGCCCGTATCAATGACCCTGAGGTCTGGAAACTGGCATGGCCATTACAACATCTTCATTTCTCTCCTTCTTTAGCCACTCAGATGCTGATTTTCTAGTGTGCTTGGGATCAATGTTCTGTTGCTCAACCCAATTTCAGTCTGGCTAAAGCCACAGGGCAATTGAACTCGCATTTGTCTCAAGAATATAAAAGTGGAGAATAAAGTGGAGTATATAGTGGAGTATAAAGTGGAGTTCATTATTGTCCCAATAACTGCAAGTTTGTCTGGGTTGTTTGGCTGCATCCAAATCACAACTCTTCCACTATCATGCTTGACAGTTAATATGAGGTGTGCAGACACATTGGGTTTGGTCATCGCTAAACATCGCGTATTGTTCCAGAACTTTTTGGGGTTTGCTCAGATGCAGTTTTGCTAAGCTACATGCTGCTATGTTCTGAAGCTCTTTTGAAGGGTTTTTTCTCATTGGCCCTTCCAATTGAGCAGTACCTGTTCAGTCATTTTCTAATTGTGCTGTCCTGACCATGAACACTGCAGACCGTCCGTATGACGTCCGCAGACCGTCGTGTGATGTAGCTCTTGAGAACTTCTTTAAATCTACAAGCATTAAATGGTCTGACCGTGAACTAAATTTGTTGAGACACCCACTCCTGGGGAGAACTGCTTGAAGGTTCTCTGTTTGTAAACAATCATCCTCACCACAGAACTGTTAAATTCAAATGATCGGCTTGCCAATTTCCTTTCATTTTAGCACAGTATACACAAACACCTGAGTGCATCACAATATCCCTCCGCAAGAAAACAAACAAACAAACACAACATAACACACCTGAGGTGACTGAAGGATTCGTTTGTCAACAGACACCCTTGAGCACCACAGAATTGTATTTTAGGTTATTTGGGGCCTGATAAAATGGGGACGGTGAATGTTTCCCCATCAAAATGGTTTTAGATTAAAAAACTGTATTAAATTCTCATTTTGATTCCATCGCCTCATTAAACTGTGTTCTAACCAGAGACCGTATACAGTCACTGGTTCTAACAGGCAGCTGGGCATCTATCCAAATTCCCAAGTATCTGAAACACAATTCATTCCCTTTATAATCAACTCAATGTACTACTGTACTGTTGTCATTTACTATAGAGAGATTGTAGTTAAACTATTATAGTTCATATTTCAGTGGGATCTGGAGAACAGAATACACTTCATCTTGCCATCCTTCCCCACATCATCACTGTTACAACACAATATATGATTTTCAATTTGCTTTGCAACCTCATTAACACATAATGTAATTAATAACAGTCAAAGAACAGAGCAGATAACACCCCAATATATTTTTTTCCTCAAAAAACTGCAGGGGTTATGAGGTACACGTGATGGCAACAGAGCTGTTACCATGGCAGTGTGCATCACATGTGTATCAATAAATTCACAACCTGCTTCAATGAACAGAGACTAACCGAGAACCGACTCTTTCAAGCAGTTTCTGCCTGCTTTATTGTCATGTGCATAATACTCTTTGGGTAGCCATTCTGACAGTTTAGAGTCCTATCTATTTAAATCTAATTGGAGCTATCGGTTTTAAAGAACCTGCTCAACACAAAGACATTGTCATTTACCATAGCTGAACGTGCATGGTATACCATATACTAAATAGCTGTGGTTTCAAAAGGATACATTTTATTGCAGAGATAAATTCACAGTATAAAACATGGGTTTTCATGAGCAACCATTCGGAAAATTAGTAGGCTAGTCCTTTTTTAGTAAGAACAAATCCTATTTTTAAGGATATAACAAAGTAGATTTGAGCAGTAACTTCTGGTAATGGGCACATCTGACCCTATAATTTCTTCCATGTTCAGTGCTGCAGGCCTGAACCTGTAATATAGAGATTAGTCATTCATCATAACTCTCAACATTCACAAATTTACCATCATTAAAACAGAAATGTGTCACCACCAACCATCACCCCAAACCCATGTCACCATCAGTCCCAAACCCATGATGTCAAAGTATCACTATAAATAAGTTTAATAATCTTCAAGAGATTAAAATAGATAAAATTAGGAATTTATTTAAATTTGCCTGATCAGTAAAAAGGTTCGGACATTTTTTTATTGCTAGACGCATTATGAAGTGCTGCAATATTGCAATATTTATTGAGACCACAAGATGGCGACATGGTTATTACATATTTTTTCTATTAGCTCCTATAAGGAATTCCTATCCACCAGCAGTACCCACCAGTGTTTCCTTTGCTTGATGCTATAAAAATCACAAGCATTATATGAATACCAAATTCACTTTGTATGAGCTGCATGATTTTTAATTGACTGAAAGAACAATCAAAGACTGTCTATAAAACGAGAGACCTCATCACACTATATGATTAGATATTCTATAAGATATGAAGCTGAGCAAAAGTAAATTACATAAGATATCTAATTCTGTTTAAACTCACAGACCTGCAGGGCCTTTTAAAGTCTGCACAACTTCTCCACCCACCGCTCCCTCTCATTTTACAATTTTCTTTTTTACAAATCCACTTACATTAAAGAATGAATAGTGCTTGTGGAATCTGTGCTGGTATACTCCATTTTCTCAAACATGGGACCGGAGAAGCCAGTCAGAAAGTCTTCCTAGACATCAGTAGGTTAGGGATGAAACTGAGATTCAGAAAAAGGCCTCAATCTCATCAGCAAAACAGCAGAAAAGAGAAACCGCACATATTGTTAGAACTTAATGTGATGGGATGTATTCATTCTGAAAATTGAATTTAATACTTAATAATCGTCAAGATCATAATATAACCATTCATGAGGATAGAAAATTGATTAGGCCTGAAATCTATACATAATAATCAAGACTTGCTGAAAGCTTGAAATATCATAACGGTTTGATTAAACATTACGCAGACAAGGTCAGAATGAATTTGAAAGGTAAAAATGTGAAGGTTCATATCCTGATGGATTCTTTCAGTCAACATCTGATGATACAAGACGTGCCAAAATATCTCACAATCTAATGTAAGACAAATATTTAAGAGCTTTTTTGTCAACACTTGGGAGACGTGAAAGCCCAAAGCACACGACTCACAGTGTTCTGTTGGCATGGATAGATTCTGCATTTTTCCAAATGTCAACACTTTTGTTGAGAACATTTGTTTATCCTCAGGCCCAAATCAATAAGAAAGTGAACTGCAGTGAAGTCTCGGTGAAGAATATATTGAGGGGAAGTTTTGTTGTCTGTGGGGTTTTGTCAGTTATTAAAGTTGCACATTGTAATTCCAAAAACTTCATCGAGTACATGAATGTCTGGGCAGTTCCACTTTGACCTGCAATTACATTTGCATGTGATGAATAAATATTAAAATGACGCCAATCATGGCTCTCAAGAGGAGCTGAGGATCTAAAAATAATGAGGTCAGTAGAACATAAATACATACATAAAATGACATTTTTCAATGTTGGGTTTTTATTAGTATTTATTATGAGATATGAATATCTGAACAACATTGTAATGGAGGCTTCGTGGCTTTAAACGTAATATATGTGAATTCAAACAATGAAATAACAGGTGCACACAGGTCATATTTGCCTTTATGAGGCTGTTAATAAGACTGTAACTGACCATAAAACAGTGTTAATACTAAATAAAATACAAAAAGAATATAGTATAAGATAAAGAGATGCACATAAGATGGATTTGAGTGTGGCAGATTCTGCTATTTTGAACAGTCATTTCTGGCATATCAACACAGTTTGTATTGGAATCTTCTCCAATAGATCTTCTTCTCCCCATTCCAATCTCAACACTATGCTAAGGTTGAAAGATGTGTCTGTATGTATCTGTACGTGTGTGTCCATGTTCGCGTGTGTTAGCACACGTGCCACGTGTGTGCCACACACGTGCCACCCCTACACAATCTTTAATCATCCTGCTACATGGAGGGCTGAATGCTGGAGTTTACAACCTATGCTACGCCTGCATCAGCACGCTAGAGCGCTCTGTGTATCTGCACTGCCAGTCACAGCATTCATTCTGGGGAGAATGATTCGCAAAGGATCAACAGCGGTTTAAGAGCGGGACAACAGTGCTCCCCTTCCTTGGGACGACCTGAAATCCCGCAAAAGTGCTGAGTGGTGGAGTGAGTGGAGACGTGTGCTTCACATGACATAACTTCACATCTCTTCTCCAGACACACAGAAGAAAAGACCCACACTGGCGGCTGGAAACCTGCCTGCTGCACAGTATCTATAGAGTGCAGCTGTTTTCCTTGAAAAAGATGCAATCTCTCAAAAGCAATCTAGGATTGCAACTTAAATATTACATATTCAGTGTATTTCAACAGATTCTTTGATTGATTAAAATTTTTCTGCTTGTATGCACAAAAGATTTAATGCAGCAACTAAATCTATATTTGGTTAACGTTTGGTTACTGACTAAAGAAAATCAGCGTTCAGATCTAAGCACAAGTAGAAGCAATGTGGAAAACTCTTAATACCAACATTATTTTACAAAACCTACAGCATTCTGATCGAGAGCCAATTTGGGTTTATAGTGTATTGATCCCTGGCAACAAGATTAATATGAAATCAAATATCCAGATCAGTAGGCACATCCGTACGCCACAAATCCTGCCGAGATGGGCAAAGGTCAGTATAGAGATGGAATGTGTGTTTAGCTTCAGCGTCCATTACGTATGATTCAAATTTATGACTATCGATTTTCAGTATGGGATATTCTATAGTTTGTAGTTTCTTTTTAATGTATGTATCAATAAATTCACACCATAATTTCTATTTTCTCAATCTCTACAGTAGAACTTTATCAAGCCTCATATTAAGACTAAAACGCCTTCTCTGAAAAGATTCAGGAGTTCATAGGACGATGACCTTTACACCTTCACTGTTGTAGAACAGCTCAGTAGCAGTTCCCTTTACAGCTCTTAAAAATGCTAGTCAAATATGAACTGAGGAGTGGAGCGGTTTATTCTGCATGACGACATGCCGCATAACAAGTGCAGACTTGACAAAGACACTACAAACAGCTTCCAGAACCTTCCACAGAATTTAAATGTCACTCTGGGCTGCTGTTTTCCATTCAGATAGAGAAAATGGCTGACTCCTGCATTATTCCATCTGTCAATGAAATAGATTTGTCAGTTCATAAGCACACCCACAGGTACACGCCTCAGATGTCATACAATAAATCCTCTGATGTTTACGGTGTACAGACTAATCAGACCTTAATGGGATTCAAATGCCAAAGCACTGGAATACATCTCAAATTCATATGGTGAAGGGAGATAACGCCATAATGGAAAACGATATCTTTGGTTGTCATTGATACTTTCGCACTGAATTTCATCAGCAAAGTGAAGGTGAACTGTATTTTTCTCTTATTCATGTTCACCAGGATTTTATTACAGGGCAACACAAACCACAAAGCCAATAACTGCAGTTGTGTCAGGAAAACATGAAGCTATTTAGCATCTGATAAGAAACATCCAACCAAAGTGTTTCCCCATACATTAAGATGGATACATTACCAGGGAAATATTCTATTACTTCAGTAAGTAGCCTAAATATACCATATTTATTTATCTCCCATTCCTTATGGTGTCATTTAGATTTAATAAATCTCACTTAATATACCCTAAAACCAAGTGTGGTCATGGTCTCAGTATGCCAAATTTGTGGACAATTATGCACGGTTACATATAGAGGAGGAATTAATGGTTTTAGCTCGCACTCATTAAACATCTTTCAGTCATTTAAAGTCTCACTCATTAAAAGTCCTACAAATTCTTTGTGTGATCAGGTTCAGTTTTCAGACTTGCTTTCAGTCTCATGATATGAAATAAAGCTGAAGTATAACCACAGAAAGCTCAAAACAACTCAAGGTTTCATTTTGTAATTATTCTCATGAGGTGTCATTAGATTTTACTAGAAACCTAAGAGTTTCACATTAGCATTTTGTGTATGAAAAACACTGAGGGGTTGGCTTCTGGAAAACAGCACGGCAGTGCAGTAATACCCCAAAATCACTAAATGGAGAATTATTATACAAAAGGAAAAAAAAGCGATTAGCATTACTTTGTAACACACTGCACCATAATTCTGGATTCAACCTACCTGATTATACTTAAATACCTGACTACTAAATCCTTTTCATTGTGTTCATTTCTGATATGGGATTATGGAGCAAAGAATTCTACACTGAGCACTGAGATTCTTTATCATTTCTCCCGAGATGCTTATAGGTCAACAGAGATCTCATAGGAACGACGGCAAAGTTGCCCAGCAGTAACTGGATTCTATGCAATGCTCAGAGTTCCCCTCATTGAGAGACAAATAAAGGGGAATTAGAAAAGAGACACAGGACGTGTGGGGGTAGGAGGCACTGCGTATCTGGTAATAAGAAGCTTGCGTAGACTCTCGAGCGCTCTCTCACTCCCATTCACAGCTAGTGGCAAAGTTAAATGTCAAAAAGCAGTCGACTGTTGGTGGTGTGGCTGGTGTCATAAAAACCTCTGATTGTAGGTCAGTAGAAATATGTCAAACGATTCTTCTCTGTCAGAATAACTGCACAGAGCGGAGCAACTGAGCACTCTACAGTCCTGCATTCATTACTCAAAGAAGTGGCATTTGGTAATTACCACTGAGATCTTAAAGGGATTTGGGCCAGAGTGCCATAAATGAACCGCTTCTGGGGATGAATTTTACAGTCAATACTATTTTTCAAACAGTTTTCTGTATTAACGAGCTACGCACGTATTGGCTGCAGCACTCGCAAACCAAACTACCACAGATCTACACTTCTCTATTCCTCAACAGCATAGAGCGAAACAAAATGAGTATTTGAGATTCTTTAACATCACCATTAAAATTAATAAGTACATGAATGAGGATTTCTTTATCTGCATCTCTTTTTTGTGGAAAGGCCTAATTCCACAGCCACACACCCTAATGTACTGTCATCAGGTGAGCGGCCAGGTTTGTAACTTTAAGTAAACAGGTGCTACATTGCTACATGCCAGGCACTCTGACATCACCTGCTCAGAGCTTCATGTTCCATGACATAATATCAAAGCCATTATACCACATTATTACCAAAATTACGAATAATGACAAAAGTAAAAAGATATACTCTCCAGGCTGCTTAAACAAGAGCAATAAAAGCAGGTATTGATGTCGTTTTTTTCCTCACCAGTATGAAATCGTGTTTTCACGGTTTTACGTTCTAAGAACTTCTAAGGTACTTCTATTCATTTTTATCGGTCTTACTGAAGTAAATCAGTTGATTCACTGACTTGACAGTTTACAAAGTCAAATAAAAAGCTCAATAAATACAGCTTAACCTCTACCCTGCACAAGAATAAGGCCCGTGTAAACCCAGAGCGCCTGCAGAGAGGTCTAAATCACCAAGAAGAGTTATGTGAATTCTGCCCAAGCTGCTAGTAACAGCCACTCAGCCACGTGCAGCAGCTCTGTTACATTTCAAAGCCACATCCTCCTGACGATCAGCCCAGAAGAGTGAATCTGATTCATCCTGAATGTCACCAACCTGCAAACAGCTGGGAAAATGGGAGCCTTCTAATGGACTGTCGTTATGAGAATTGTCATTATGAATTTCTGTTCTTTCAGCCCCTAGCAGTCACTAGACAGCATTTGGCATTCTTGGCTTAGCAAACAGCTGTTCCACAACTGCACCAATTACCATGACCTGAGGGCAGACAGTTAGACCTTTGTTTATGGTTATAATTATTTCCTGCAATGGCATGTATGGTAACTCCCCTTATCTGTGCAAGTCAAATATGTGGGCCAATGTGTGTGGGCCAATGAGGTTTGACTAAGAATACATAAAGCAAGGATCTTTTAGCACTCTATCTTAGGACTGCCAAAATGATTGAATAATCCTTAGAGATGTGACCTATTACGTATATCGTAAAAAATTATGCAAGTGGCAGCTCGTATTATGATGAATTGTTTATCAACTACAGGCTAAAATGTTCTTGAATTTTGTAGTGAAAAGGATGTAAATGTATTTATAACATTCTCAGAAATGGAAAACTGCATTCTGTATTTGTTATTTCCATTAGTGACTGAACACTATTTTCACTCACTATTTTGAATCTATTCTGAACCTTTTTGAAGAATCCACTGAAAACCATGTTCTATTTATGACTATGTAAGATACACAATAGATGCAGTCAGTCTATGTGAATCACATTTGAATATTTTGGTTCCACTAATGTCAGCCAAAGAAGTGAGGCTCTGTTTTCTCCATCATTACATGGGTGTGGTGGGCTAGGTGGAGTTGATCTTTCATCTCCCGGTGCCTACTGGACTGAGAGGCCTAGGCCCAGCCCAGAACCAGGGCTCTAACAGGGCTCCACCAGAGCTGCAGCAGTACCACAGAGCACGCACATCTGCACGAGACTCCATGGAGGGGTATAGTGCATTCCCAACAAGAACCATCAATGTGCAAAAAAAAAAAAAAAACCCAAATGCTACGTCGAAAAATCAGGCCATCAAGGAAGGACAGCAGCCACGGACTATGATACAGGGGGAAATGCAAGCCAATCAGCACATAGCTCACTGTGTGAAGAGACCAGCAAAAGACCAGTTAAGAAAATATGAAAGGGAATCTCTTCATGGAGATGGCTGTGTCAGCTGCACGGTTGAATTTTCCAAAAGAAGACTGGAATGCAAGCGGATTGTGCTGAATATCGTTCTGGAATAAGGACCATCAGATGTCAAGGCTCGGGCACTTCTAATTGCTTACGAGGTTGCATAAATTAACCTGCTCAATTAGGCACAAGCACACCTGTGCCCTGCCACACCACCCTGCTTCACTGTAGTTCTATTACTGTTCAGTTCCTTAAACGCACACATTAAATTACTTGACACATAATCGAACAGCAACGTTGAATCCTCTTAGTGATCCCTGATGTGTGAAGAAATGTCATCTCGGTGCTTAATCAGTAAGAGGAGATTTGCAGAGGGCTTCTTGAAGCCCATTAATCTTAAATGTTAAAGTAGAGAGAAGTAAACACTGAAGTGTGTGTGTGTGTGTGTGTGTGTGTGTGTGTGTGTGTGTGTGTGTGTGTGTGTGTGTGTGTGTGTGTGTGTGTGTGTGTACGCTTGTGTGTTTTACCTAATTGATTGGGCATATATTTGTTTTTGTCTCAAGTGTATGCTGTGCACCTTGCTAACATGGAACTACAGACAGATATTTAATTCCATTTTAGTCAGTCTTAAAAAGAACAAGACTTAAAAAGACATGAATCCAATAAGTTTTAAAGTCTGGACAAAGGCAGGTGGCTCAAGCTGTGTGACGCTGGAGGGGGGTGGGGGGGGGGGGAGGTGAGGAGGTTGCGATTATATCATCCAGCTCATATTTCTGTATGACAAGCCAAAGATGGCATTTCATCCCTGGTGACTTCTTCATATGCCATATATTCACCCACTAGCACATAGGGAACCTGCCACACGAGTTCAGGCTGGCTTGCTTACTCCAAATGACAGGGTTACATACACAACATTGATGGGAATACCCTATTTCCCCAACACTTTACTATTTGTCATTTTATGTTGTCTGAGAATAAACATGGCCCACAGGTTCCATTCTAAAATGATCATCCTTCTGCACAATTTTACCAATTCACTTCACAGTGGGTTGCTTGTGATAGAAAGTGCAACATTAGCTAAGACTAGAGCTGTGGATAGCATATGTTCAGACGCTGAGGTTACTGTTCAAAGCCAATAAAACAAACAAAATCTCTGACTATGAAAACAGACAATGAAACATAGAGAGAAACTAAGACAAATTAAATGTTAAACTGAATCCTGCCTTTCCTTATAGTCTTACCTGTTTCAAGTAAATGACATTGGGATGTAATAGCAATCCTGTCCGCTAGTGTTCAGTCCGCTAGTGTAAGCCAAGGTGATACGTATATTAATATTTTCCAGAATTCCAGAATCGGTAACACCAAATTACGCTAAAATCTCAGTCACAATTTCATAGAGCATAATAACATTCAAAAGGTTTTTATTTATATATTTTTCATTTATCCCTGTAGAGCTCTTATCTATAAGACATCGTATTGACTCTGTAACTGGCCTTAATCATATCACCTTGCTTCCTTAACCTGTAAAGTCGTTAAGCTGGTCCTCGTACGACTGGATGGTTCGAAGGTCAAACTACAGAGATGCAGATAAGTTATCCGTGCTCCTACGGGGGTAAATCTGCATACTACTGATAACTCCAGACAGCTCCTCTGGTCTTACTGTCTCTGAGAAGGTGGAAGACAGTTAAGGGGTTGCTTGTCCTGTCCTTGGAAAAACAGTTAAAACACAGAAAGTGTGTATGTAATAATGGTGCAATAATTATGATATGAAATAGCGTCAACTGGAATGTCAAGTAGATCTACTTTGATTATGCTCAAAGTGCTGCAGCAGTCTGAACGCCTGCAAAATCAAGTGAAATTTCATGATCTGATTATTAAATGATTCATAACATTTTCACCCATCGGTGTTAGACCAGACAGCACACAGGACGTGTTTAAGAAAGGCAATGTGCTGATGATGTGATGTAACAATAATATTACAATATAAAGATAAGACAGGAGAGTTTTACCTGTGATTACTGAGATATTTCACCCCCATTTCATCTGAACCTCAATTCTGTTGAGCAAATGTCCAGATACATGTGAAACAACAGAGGTGCAAAAACACCCGCTTCACATTCATAATCATTAACCCATCAACTTCATAGTCAGCATCATCTGAGACTTAAATCCTCTCTCCATTAGGACTGCTGTGAAAATACCTGCTCCTTTGTTCAATTTCCATGACAGCAGATTTATTCAAATAGTATATACAGAAATGTAACCAATAATCAAATAACCAGAAATGCAATGTAAATGTAACCAAATATAACCAATAATCAACAGCTCAACTGGTTTCAAGAATATGTGATGCTCAGATGAACGGACAGCTTGAGCTCTTATTAATTGGGAACTCAAGAGCGCATGAACGCAATTACCTTAAAAGCCTCTGGGTTGGTAGTGTTCATGTTCTGTGGGATGGATCACTGTCAGTCCCTGGAAGTAGTCGCACAGTTTGCGAGCTGTGATATGTCAGCACAGGGTTATCTCAGATTTACGATCAGGCACATACATGCTCAGTTAATAACCTGCCTCCCAATTCCTATGTGACACATGAAGACATCCAACATTTACTACATTCCACAGCAATCACCAGGCACATAAAGCTATAGTCTCCATTGGTTTGAAAGTCAGTCACATACTCATTTTAAGAAAAACTCAACAATCTGTAACATTTGCGGTGTAAGAGCCAGCCAAGTTTCACACCAAGGCAACTCCCAACGCACCTCTCACAGACGTCAGCACCAAGCTCTCCCGGGTCTTCGTTTAATGTTCCCGAGAATAACCAGGCCTATAACAATCCCGACCTTCTTTGGTACACTGCCATCAAACTGTTTTAAAGGCACATCACAGTGCAAATGGCCAGCTGTCCCTGGGACGGGAGCACGAGGAGCCCAGTGTAAATCTTCTCCGGCTCCTGCCTCGTCTTTGCTCTCTTCTTGCAGCACCATGGTGCAACCCGATCTGTGCTGCGGGCCAACCTCTTTATTCCGCTACTTTGCTGATTGCTAATGCACTCCTCAAGCGTCGCTGTTCTCCACGGCTCATATATCAAACCCCAGCACAGAGCAGATGTGTTGCACTCTCTTGAGTGGGCCACTTTACACAGCACTCAACACTGGCTGTTATGATGAAGTAAGCCATATATATATATATATATATATATATATATATATATATATATATATATATATATATATATATATATATATATATATATATATATGTGCATGTGTTTTTTGCATATTTAAATTTCATTTAAGTCATTTAAGTGCCATTATCGTGTCCTCAAGGAATGGAGTGATATAGAGACATGTTATGGTGTTGGGCCCAGACTGTTCAATTTTACTACATTTTGGACATCTTTTCTTTTAAACATCACAAGTCATTATTTTAAAAATATTGTTCAAGGAATGTAGGTAGGTAGGTAGGTAGGTAGGTAGGTAGATACTTTATTGACCCCAAAGGAAATTTAGCACCATGTCACCAGTTTCCTAACAGTTTATCTAGTCACATAATTTCTATTCACAAAAAAAAAAAAAAAAAAAAAAAAACAATAGCTCAGACATTGATGTCTGGAGCACATTTATGATGTACACGGGTCGCAATACCCACAACCTCCAGAGTTCAAAACAAAAGTGAAATAAGGACCAGTGCCAGTTCTGCATGGAAATGTGTGCAATTACAATTAAGCAGTTCTGCAAAGAGGGCAGCAACCCAGGCATGTCAGACCGCCCGGATCAGCTGCCACTTTAATCAGTGACCACGTTCCTCCATGCTCTCTGACTCCAGGCTAAGACACAAGGCCACCGTGCCTCCAGTTTAGATGTCAATTATAAGAGGTCTCACACTGGGAGGGGGGTTGTGTGTGGGTGTGTGTGTGTGTGTGGGGGGGAGGGGTGCTAAACTCATTTTTCAGTCATAGGCCATTATTCTTATGGGGACCTGACAGACGCACCCTTGTTATAGACATCTGAGGGAATTAGATGTAGTGATGACGGCATTATCACAGCCTGCTAGAAACCATATGATCCTTTCAGGCGCTCCTGCTGATACCAGAAAAATCTGGTAAAAATTTTTTCAGCAAGCAGTGGTCTATTACACAGAATGCAACGGTATTCATTGGCCATGTCACTATGTTCTGAGCAGGGAAGGGAGAACAGCAGGAACAGCAGGGAAGGGAGAACAGCTGAAACAGCAGGGAGGGGAGAACAGCTGGAACAGCAGGGAAGGGAGAACAGCTGGAACAGCAGGGAAGGGAGAACAGCTGGAACAGCAGAGAAGGGAGAACAGCTGGAACAGCAGGGAAAGGAGAACAGCTGGACAGCAGAGAAGGAAGAACAGCTGGAACAGCAGAGAAGGGAGAACAGCTGAAACAGCAGGGAGGGGAGAACAGCTGGAACAGCAGAGAAGGGAGAACAGCTGGAACAGCAGGGAGGGGAGAACAGCTGGAACAGCAGAGAAGGGAGAACAGCTGGAACAGCACGGAGGTGAGAACAGCTGGAACAGCAGAGAAGGGAGAACAGCTGGAATGGTAGGGAAGGGAGAACAGCTGGAACGGTAGGGAGGGGAGAACAGCTGGAACGGTAGGGAAGAGAGAACAGCTGGAACAGCAGGGAAAGGAGAACAGCTGGAACAGCAGAGAAGGGAGAACAGCTGGAACAGCAGAGAAGGGAGAACAGCTGGAACAGCAGGGAAGGGAGAACAGCTGAAACAGCAGAGAAGAGAGAACAGCTGGAACAGCACAGAAGGGAGAACAGCAACAGTAAAGATTTGGCCATTTCACGTATCTGAAGGGTTTAGTACACCAATCAAAAATAGACCCACAGAGAAGAAACAAACAGCAACATACTGAAATTAGTGACATTTAGCTCAGTTATTCCAGGGCTTAAGGTATTATAGAGAACAGACTGTAAGTGCAGAAAGGTCACATTTAATTTAGCTCTAACTTCTGATTCTTTTAAGAATGATATGTATTGCTCTAATGGTTTTAAATTAAACCAGGGTCACTGATGAAAGAAAGACTTTCTTAAAAATAAAAAAGAAATTGTACAAAAAAATATAAGATTATAGTTTTTATAGAGATAAATGCCTTCAGGAGTTATTATCGTTAATCTTCATTGAGAGCCGAATGCCTGTCTTTAGAATTCTCTTGCTCAAAACATGCTATGCATTCCAATTATTAACTGCTGTAGTTTTTACATGCATCTGTCATTTCTTCAAACCTTTGCTTCTAATTTCTTAGCCTTTAAACGTGTGCTGCAGTTTCACATTTTAATAATCTTAATATTGTGCAGAGAGCACTAACTAGATTTTTGCTTGGAGTTTATCCTCAGATCAAATACTGCTCTATAGGAATGAGAAGTAGATTCAATGTCATTCTAATGTCACTGTGTCAGTATTTAATGTGATTTGTTCTGTTGGGTAATAAAATGGAATATGTTAAAATTAAGGTTTTTAATATTTGGAACATATTTACATTTTAAGCATTTGGCAGATGCTGCTGTTGGCAGCATACACGTTTAGTAATACTGTTCACGCTCTCCCTGGGAACTGAACTCTTCACCTTATGCCTACTAGGACCTTGTAAAATTCGCTCTAACAGGTGAGCTACAGGAAGGCAGAGGGCAGTACTTACGGCTTGTAACTCAGTGGTAATGAGACCTCATAAATTATGCATGGAAATCACATGGAAAAGGAATGAAAATAATTAATGCACCAATGTTGCTGGTCTCAAGGGCACAAAGGGAGAATGATCCTCCGTGTGCTGTCTGGCAGGGTATCTCTGTCTCTGGGGTTTGGCTCTGGTGGGGACACCAGCCTGTGTCACGTGGCAGACCCCAGTCTCCCTCCATCAGACCCCAGTCACCCCCCAACAGACTACCCTCTCAGCTCTCTCCCCTGGACCCCCCGGAGACTCACAAAACAAGTGTATTTGATACACAGGCATACACAAAAAGGGCCAGTTCCAATTTCAGCACTGCACACCAGCGGAGAGATAGACAGCTGAACATGATGCAACTTAAAATCTTAATGTAAAATATTAGTTCAACCACAATTCAGTATCAGCAATATTATCTCCTTTTTAATATGTCACACATATATATATCTATCAGAATTGGACTGCATGAACAGTTTGACAAAAATAAAAATGATAAAAAAGAATCAAATAATAATAATAATAATAATTTAAAAGTGAACAGTTCACTCACTTCTTCCAATTATTCTTATTATATTGTAATTTAGGAGGTTGATTACACTATACATGTAATATTGATGCATAGTAATCATATCTGCACTACCTACATATGTGAAAAGGGAGTACACTTCAATTAGGGATGATGAAAGTGAAGACATCAAGAAAATGATTTTGGGCTTTCAGAGGATTGTTTTCTATTTGGTTGCTCACTCTTCTGGAAAGGTAATTAGGGAACTGTCTGCTTCTTCTCATTAAGTTCCTACTTTAGGTTGCAGATATATGTTCATATAAGGCATTGCTTGAAAACTGTAGCACAGTTGCATTTTGATAAATTGAACTGGCAAAATTATTTTTAGCCACTGGTTCTCATTTTAGCTGCTGGCTGAACTTCAGACTGGAGGTGGTGGACAACTTGAACTTACATTTTATGGTCAGCAGTTTGTTCATCTTTTATCCCTTTTAATAAAATACTTTCTTTAAATGTTATGAGCAAGTTAATATATTCAGTACTTTATTACTGTACCCTGATTTTGATCCATGATGCCCTTAGTTATATCTTGCTGAACTTCAAATCCTTGGAGAGAGTGACTTTAATTATGAGCTTTAGAATACTTTTAGGAGAGTTTGGACAAAACTGCACGGTCGGGTAAGGGTTTGTGCGAGTCCAATTCTAGTGATAATTGTAATTACAAAGAGCCTCTCATGAGGGGAAACTCATTTGCTTGAACGACAGATAAAACCTGAAGATGTGTTCCATCATGTGTTCAGGATATCTTTCATGTGCTCCCCCAATTACCAGCCTTAATATGATTTATGGCTTAGATTAAGCACCATTTCACAAGTATGCACAGGAGAAAAATGCATAGTGGTGTTCACAAGGGGTGCGGCTTAAACCGAATAAACAAATTATTAATCAAGAGTAAAACAAGTCTTTGATTTAATTCAATTACATAATCTGTCCAAAATAATATCATGCAGTTTTCACAGGATCTCTTCAGTTCCCTAAAAAGGGCTTATTCAGCTCTGGTTGGATTTAATATATCATACTAGAAACATTATACATAAATGTGACTATGATAAAGCTTGGTGGACCTCTTGTCCCTCAAGATGAGCCCTGTTTATGCTTGCCCCTATAATTGCTTTATTGATTTTAGTTTTTTTAAGTAATTGCTGGCCTCATTACCATACCAGCCCACCTGGGAGAAGCAATGTCCCTCCTAATTTACATCTCCAGCACGTGTCCTATTACAGGCTGCACAACATCTCAGGATCAGGTCAAGTAGCTTCGCCCATTACAAAAAGTACATTCATTACAAAAGTCACTCCCAATCCTGCCAGCACATAGAGAAATTTGACTTGGGTTATATTCCATCAGAGGTCATGGATTAAAAATTCAAGTCCAGTTGCCTTAAAATAAAGACAATTTCAACAAGCTGTGAAGCTGTGAACTTGGGCTCCCAAGATTACAAGTCAAAACTACTAACTATAATTTCTGTATTCACACAAAAAATATTTTAAAGTCAGGCCAGTTCAAAATAAGAAAGCAGCATGGTAAAACTATGCAATAAGTGTTGACTATCATTAAGCAATGCATTCCATAAAGAATGTTAAGTGATAATTTAGTTACATAATAGTTCACAACATTGAAGCAGTGGAACTCAGCAACAAAACACATTTACTCATATGTAGGCCTACTGAAGTAAAATTTTGCACTTTTCCGAGAAATTCGAAATGAAAATTTTCATTAGTGTGAAACATAATCCAAAACCCTTACTCAGGTGAAAATGTTAAATGTTAGTAAAACATAATTACAGTAAAAATAATAGAACATTTCAAAAACTAGAAAACAGAAATACAAAAGTAATGCTAAGTTCCAGCACTACCTTGGACCTGTCTTAGAATCTAACACCATAGGAACAGAGGTTTGTTGACCTCTGACCTTCTCTTCTTGGATCTTTTTGGTCCGAGATAAAATGCTGAAGCTTCTCAGTGAGAGGAATGAGCAACAGCATAACAGAGCAAACACAACAAAATGAAATTAAAAAAAGGGAATTAGAGACTAAAGATTAAAGAGTGAATGGAACTGAAAAAACTGCAGGTTATTTCCTCATTAATGAACAAAGGGTTTTTTGTTCTATACATCAGCTGATCCTGGTGATGCCCGTACACAGCAAAATTGAGGACTGTGTGAAGGAAATTAGAAACTGGAGCAACTAAGCAACCAAGCTCTTGCTTGGACCCAAGGCTACAAGAGGCAAATCTTATCTACTGTTCTACCAAATCTTTATGGTTTTTCAGTAGCAAATTTTTTAAATAAAAAAGTAGGTACTATCGACTCTGATGTTTTGCCACCCATTTATTAAATGTTACTAAAATTGCCATTTTCCACTTATGTAATATTGCTAATATATATGCTTTCTTCATCAACAGCAGAGAAATCATTCTATGCATTTATTTATTCAAGAGTCGGGTTTCTTCTCCAATTCTGCTAAGGGAGTTTTTCCTTGACACTGCTTTACTCAGTAGGGATCTGAATATTTGCTTTAGCTATAGCTTGTGTGGTAAAAAAGTGATATTCAAATCAAATTTTAGTTGAGTACACATAGCTGACTAAATGTTAGCTAGCTAACTTTTCATGAAAACAACTACATGCAATAGCAATTTATCTATGTAACCTATCATAAAATTAAACAAAGTAAATGTAGTAAAAGCAAGTTAAATTAAACAGATGTTATATATAATTGAAACAGTCAACAAATTACAAATGACTCTCTAATTGACACAACGCAGTGACCATTTGAGCCAATAAAAATGATAGCCAGATAGAAAATTAATATTGATTAACCAAGTTATAGTGTTGCTAGCCATCAAGCAAACAAGTTAATAGCTATAAAGAAAGACCTACAAAGAAAAATAGCTGCAATGCATGAATTACATATTTATGTAAACAACCAAAAAGACATTAGCTAACTAACAAGACATTTTACTAAATAACTGTTTACAAGTGGAAATTTCCTTGGCCTTAGTTTGCTAGCATGATTTCGTGTGTTGCGACTGGATTTACAACGTTACCTGAACTTGCATCGCATTGCCGAAATGCAGCACGTTTTATCATTTTGCTGAAAACGCCATGTGTATGTGCAGCACGTTACGTTTATTTCCCTTATTATCAGGTGCATTGGCTTTTTAACCGTGCTTGTAACGATACGTGCTGTCGCGGATTCATCGTCAGGTTTTTGTTGGTTAGGCTATTTGGATAGTCGGTTGTTTTTGTTGTTGTTTGTTTGTTTATGCTTCTCACTAGACAGAGACTCCCTGTTGCGCTACTTCAACCTTATTATTCAAACGCAGCCACTGTCCAGCCTCCGAGGCTCCTGTTTAGGCACTTTGAAGTCTCAGCACAGGGCCGGCAGACTTATGATAATTAATGTCACATCTGTGCCACTTGGGTGCCTGGGCTGACATGCAGATCATGGGAGAAATATGCCCACACAGCCTGCTGCTGGTGTGTTGAGAGGAGCAGCCACAGAAGGCTGTTCTGTGGAGGCAGGAGCTCAAAGCTGTTATTGTTCCCATAAGCCTGACCCTAGACCTGTGAATGCTTTATGATGTTATTATGTGTTAATGGAGCAGGTTGTGGACTCCATACAATACATAACCCTTCTGTGTTTTCCCATGGTTATTTTGCTTCTAACTCACCTAAAGTTGGTTGAATCTTTGTCCAATCTCCTAATGGAGGGCCGTTAGCAGTTTTGGCTGTGGTAGGTATTTGAGCTCTTTGGTGTGAGTTTTTTAATCCAACAAGCAATTATTCATGTTAATTGTGAACTTTATGGGTCTTTTTTACAACTTTGAGGTTCCCTGAGTGTTTCCAGCAGTACAATATATAAACACTACAGCCTCACAACAAAATCTTAATTCCTGCAGGAAAGGAAAGTTGCTTTATTCATCAACATTTTAGTTGGCATCATGACAAGGCACTATACATAAACCCTGGATGGAGACAAGGAAAGATTTAGTAGCCCTGTGATCAATAGAAAGACCTCTGGCATAAATTACAATATAATGAATCAGGCTCTGCTGACCACACAAGGACTTATGCATGTTAGTCAGCTCTGAACATTGTATGCATTGTACAGTGTGAAACATTGTAAATGTACTGCTTCATAAAAGTATGAACATATACAATTATATTCAAAGTATTAACTAAAATATCTGCAATTACCATGTAAGTAGTATGTACAAATCTGCATTTAACACCATTTAAGAAATAAGTGTGATATCATTCATAGCACATCAGAATAAATTGCTTCTAATCAAATAACACATGATCTCATATAGGATTGTCTTTGAATTTGTAGCTTTTTCTTCCATATGTAAATGATAAAATGAAAAGAAATGCTGATTAGAACGATTTTGGATGGTATCATGATTAGGTCAGTCACAAGCGACGAGCGACTGAGGTGAGAGATATACTGAAAGGGCATGTTCCCTGTGCCTCGCTAAGCTTCTGTGTGGGGGAAATTGATTAGGATGTAAACCTGAACACATCTGCTAGTCGTGTAAACCTTTTTCATAATCTTTCTGTACAACTTGTACTTTTCTGTTCCAGCCAATTAAAAGAGATAAGATAGTCATGTCTCTTTGCATGTATGTGTAAAAGTATGACAAACAAAAGTATGTGCGCATGTGTGCATGTGCGTGTGTGTGTGTATAAAAAACAAAAAGAAAGACAGAAATTTTTAATAACATAAAAAAATGAGTTCCTCTGACAAAGATACACCAGAATTATAACGGCTATAACAGCTATATGGCATTTCTACTGAAACTCTCCAGCCTACATTATGCTGAATCATAAGTGAAATCCTAAAATTATACTATGATGGTGGAAATAAAATACTTGTGTACTGCTACCTAGATACAAATCTTGTTTTTGGTTAGACACACTCTCTCTCTCTCTCTCTCTCTCTCTCTCTCTCTCTCTCTCTCTCTCTCTCTCTCTATATATATATATATATATATATATATATATATATATATATATATATATATATATATATATATATATATATATCAGTATATATATATATATATATATATATATATATATATATATATATATATATATATATATATATATATATATATATATCAGTGGGGAACCGTCAGGGCCCTCTACGCCCTCTCAGAGGGCCTAAAATATTCTTAAAGCATTATATATATAATTATCCAATTTTATTTTATCTACTTAGTTTGACAATCGACATCTAAACAATTACAAGAATATAAGCAAATAAATTATTCAACCGTGTCTATTCAATCTGTGTTGGAAGGTGAGGGGTTAAGTGGAAGCCTGTGTATGGCGTTAAAATAGGACCTAATGTTTTGAGAATCAAAAAACAGAATCCATAACCAAGAAATTACGTTTTGTAATTGAGAAAACTGTCGTTAATATTGAGAGTTAAAAAAGCTGGTTTGTAAACACAATATTTATGTTTTCAATAGTCTATTTTGAGTTTAATATTCTTGAAGAATCCGTTTTCGTTTTCGTTGCGCCTTTTCTCGTTCGCGCTTCTCTCTCGCCTCCAGAAGTTTCTCGCTTTTGACTTTTGGACCTGATTTTACGGGTGGGCGGGATTTACACAGTCATTGGCTGATGGAGTTAAGCCCCACCCACCCATGCCATTCTACACACACACACACACACACACACACACACACGATTACAATATACAACAGGGTAGTCGTAACTCCACAACAATCTATTTCAGTCTATCTACTGTGGGTTACTAAAATAGATAATCGTTAAAAATAGCTGATATGAGAAAACATAAACACACATCTTGCCTGTGTTTGCCGGTGTTGTGCCGAATTCCGATTCCCCTCGCGTGCACGCGCATATAGACGCATCAGACGATAATCGCCATTTCCGTTGTTTCTATGCACAAATAAAGACTAATTGTTAATTGTTAATGTTAAAGACATCGTTTCCTTGTCTACCACAGGAAACGATGCAGCATTATCTATATCCAAATATACCCTATATATAAGATATATATATCTTCTTTTACAATGCAAGTGCATTTGTATTGACAATGAAATCTTCCTCCAGAAAAATATTTAAATGTGTGAACATTTTCACAGCTGGTTTTCCTAAGAAAGTCATAGATGCTGCTTTTACTCATGTTTTACCTGTTCAGAGAGTGGACACACTAACCTATAAACAATCCACTGAGATAACTGAGACTTATCATCCCACTAATAAACCAGTGGCTAATATTATACTGAAACACTTCAGGAACCTCCAGGATGTTGTACAGATTACATCCCCTATTAAAGGATCCTCCACTAATTTCTTATAGACGAGACAAGACGTGCTCGACCAAGAATGATTTAATTAACCATTCAGATTCCAACTGTGGTACTGTAGCCTGTAACCTGATCTAGTGCTACTTGTGAATTTATTAACACAACCACTAAAATAACTGGCACAAAAGGATCAATTGCTATCAGTCATCCATTCCCATGCATCACAGCAGGAGTTGTCTATTGCATTATTTGCAAGAGATGTAATCAGCATTACGTTGGAGAACCCAAGAAGAGACTTGATGATCAGTTTATTGAACACCTTCAGACCATCAGGATTATGGATATGTCATTTCCAGTGTCAAGGAATACGACTTATGACACTTCTGGCCCATTTTCAAATGAACAAAGCATAATATGCTGATCATTCCCATGTTAAAATTATGCTACCTGACCCTTGAAATACTCGTTAAAGTTTCTGCCAAGCTCAGCTTATAATCAGCATCCCAGTGTGCAAAGCAGAAATGACAGATTCCTTAGTGGCAATGCAAAACCAGAACAGACACCTTGACTTAAATAGACAGTCTGATGATAACTGCAGAAGGATGATGCTTAAAGAAGCATGTTGAGACCCTGTGTCATATATGGAGTAAACAAGCAGAATTGGGACACATCTGTCTGCTGTGTGAATGTTGCCCTAATGGTGCAGAAACTCTAAACTCACTAGCCCTTCACTGCCCTGCCAATAGTACATCTTTTATAAGGCTGTACAGCTATAGAAATGTATGACAGTCTGTAATCTGTACTGAAAAACAAAATCACTCTTTTTAACAACAGAGTGCAGTTTTTAGTTATTGTGTGTGTGCACGTGTGTAAACTGGTGAACTTTACACCTTAGTACAACCTCCACAACAATCATGATGACAGTCCGAACCATGATTTGAATGGAATACGTTATGTCATATCAATTAATGATTGACAGGTACCCTTAGCTGTCGCGACCTCTCATCTTTCTAGTTTAATTGTGTGCACAGACGACAGACACAGACAGGAACCAGATGGAGTATCGAACAGGAAGAACGGTGCAGTGATTTCTGCTGAAAGCCGTGAGCTATGCAGTTTCCTGCTCCCATGGATCAATCAGACACAAGCACTGGTAAAGCAAACGGCCAGCTAGGACTTCCCAAACCCTCCCTAAACATTTCCACAATGTTACACAGAACATATCCTGCCACAGCCCTGTCCTGCAGGAAGAAATATTTCTTGTACAAACACATTTTAAATATGAAACATGGCTGCATACAAAATAGGGGAGAAACATGTGGAAATGCATCACTTTTCTCATAATTTTCATCTACATTTCAATTTTAATGAATAGAGAGAAAAAGTGACAGCGATACAGCCTTGGAAAGATAGGTCATCTTTTTCAAGTGTCTCGCAAATAAATAGGCCGCCGTCTTCCCATCTGAGTGTGACTCAACTCCAAGCAAGCGTGTCCAACATTAGTATTAAGCACCAGTATGAGAGTCAGAGATAAAGACCCTGCAGGACTCACTGGAAGTTCAGATATAAGGCAATTCAGATGATGCTCCCTGACTGGAAACTGTGAGTTTTGCTAACCAGCTGAAGCTTATTTAGCATGCACCTCTCATCATGAACAAGCCTGGATGGCTAACGGCTGATAAATGCAGGGGGGAGACCCCTTGAAAAGACTAGAGGTCAGTCCTACTGTAATCTGATTAATTGCTTATGTTGTTACTTGCTCATTGACAATACATAGAGTGTGGAGACTAGCTAATACAGGTACAATGATTATTCCGTCCTGTTGGAAGAAATGCATTGTGTTTGCATTTGAATTTTACGACTTTCTCACATGAATTGTTTACCTCAGCAACCAACTTGTGTGGCTTTAACTAATATAAAATCAAATATGATTAATAATAAATAGAGTACACTTTAGTGTGCCACATTCCCAATTTGCATGTCATTTCCATATGCCTTGTTAATGCATTCATTAGTAAACCAGCCACCTTGGCCTTATATTCCAATGAGTAATTCCTGTTATATTAAAAGCGATTAAAAAAACTACTTATATTAAGCACTTGTAATCCCTTATTCTGCTGCCAAAGAAATCTGTGGTACTCTATTACCGTCCGAGTAGAA
Source organism: Brachyhypopomus gauderio (assembly GCF_052324685.1). Classification (NCBI taxonomy): domain Eukaryota; kingdom Metazoa; phylum Chordata; class Actinopteri; order Gymnotiformes; family Hypopomidae; genus Brachyhypopomus; species Brachyhypopomus gauderio. Next base: position 12,677,143 of record NC_135220.1, on the reverse strand, counting down.
GTTCACAGTGCCTCTAATTGGTGAACCTGGGGAGGGTGATGTGGTCACTGGGCATGGGATTGGCTGGCAAGGGATTGGCTGGCAAGGGATTGGCTGGCATGGGATTGGCTGGCAAGGGATTGGCTGGCATGAGATTGGCTGGAAAGAGATTGGCTGGCAAGGGTTTGGCTGGCATGGGATTGGCTAGAATATCTGGCTGGGTCATGGAGGTAAAGTCATTATCTCAGGCACACATCCTGAATGTTGATTTACAGCCACCAGTGTTGATAAAAGAAACGTAATAATGGGCAGCTGGTCCTGTCTGAGCTGAAGGCACGAGATTCCCTCCACTGATCAGACCACACATCAGCCATATTGTCTGACAAGTTAATCTCAGTAGGCAGGAGAGGCTGGTTTTAAAGGCGTGTGGGCTCATCCGCTGACAGCCTGAAAGCTGTTCCTTCGATTTTGAGTCTAGCTTACATTTACTTCAGAGGGATGCATAGAACTCTCCAGTACCCGAGTGTGAGAGTCACCAATGAGATAAAGTGACCTCTTTGGCTGCCAATGGCATATGCATGAAAGTGAGAAACCACATCATAATTATTGTCTTGAATGAGGAAACATGAATTGAGTAGAAAGTTTGAATATCTCCAGAGTATCATATTTCATTTCACAGTAGACCCCAATTTTAGAATAATAAATATGGGAAGAAATTTCCAAAAGTGCCCCCTGCCCTGCCCCTCTCAAGACATGGGGCTTTGAAATGTACAGTGAATATTAATGCGTTTAACCGAGCTGATATGATAATTTTACTGCACTATATAGGAGTGTGGAATGAAACCAGTACAGGCCATCGTGATACATTAAATCAAACTCAACTGTGGAGTTCTATAAGTAGTCGTCGTTCAGCAAGTGTGTCTAACCGCTGCCTGGTGTTTGTTTGCAAGACAAAAATACAATTCTGTCAGCAGTCTACACAGTGCCATCTATCAAAGGATAGCTTGATGTCGCCAGGGGCACTGAGATATTTGGACTAGCTGTGTTGAATATGAAGAGGCTGAAGACAGCACTCACAGAGAGGGGAGAAGTTCAGCACCATTTCAGTGCCGTTAATCTAAACTCGCCGCGCTGTTCCTCCTTCATGGTACTCTTCTCTTTCTCTCCACGGTCCACGCTGATAAAGGAAACGAGGCACTACATCCTAGTCCACATTATATGCTCAACTTACAGTAATGAATGAATATTTGAACTTTGATGAAAAATCACAAATGTATTGGGCACTGTTAAAACAAATCAAGGGAACCAAGAAGCTCGGTTCAACAGAGTCAAGTCCAGTTGATTTAGTTTTCGCTGCATTTGATGGTAGAAGAATTCAGATGGGAATGGAGGAGGAATTTGGGGTGTCTGTTTTATTGGTGGAAGTACTGGGAGTGGACAACCTGAGTGTGATTTGGGTCAAAGCCTTGAGATTGACCCCAGACTGCAGCTCCCAGTGTGTCCAAGAAGGTCCAGGCAGCCTGAGTCTGCAGTTCGCTTTGTTACTGTAGCTTTCACAGACACAAAGGTCAACACAATGCAAGGATGAAATATTATGAACATCTAAGGGCAAAGATTAATGTAATGTGGCAGCTGTATTCTGAACTGGCAATAATGTTTAAAAATTATTCCTGGGTCAAAGTGTTAGAAATCTTGGGACAGGATGTTGTTTACTCTCATGGCGAATTGGCTCAAAGTTGAGTAGACCTCTCTGAAACTGACTTGGGTTTATGTGTTTAAGCACACACAGAAGCATCTTAAACATCTTCAAACCAAAGGTCAGTGAAGTTCTGGTTCCAAAATCTATTTATTGATGTTTTTTATCTTTAAAGCTTTGCAAGGCATATAAACAGCATATTTGTTTGATTACATAAGCATTAGTTTCATTATTAACACACAAATACAACATTTTCCTAAAGCATAAAGATGCCAATGAGGTATAATATTAACAAAGTAAGCATGACAGCAGGAAGAAAAAATGTAATGTACTGTAAAAAATTTAATGTACATGTAATTAAACTTTGTGACTTTGATCATGTTACAGTGGCAGATGAAGCAAACCCTGGAGGGTAGGAAAGAATACATTTCCTCTTTAAACATGCTTCATACTTTTGCTACTTAAAATATGCTTCATACTTTTGCGCCTCATACCTTTGCTACTCTCTAAACCTTATAGCTTTCTGTATAAGCTAATAGCAATATGTAATAGTCAGGAGTGCAACAGCTTAAATTTCATAATTATCCACTGAAAGACTGACAGCCACTTTTTAAACACAAGTATGAAGTATTTTCTTACATGCCTGTGTGCTGTAAACCTTTAAGGATCCACAGCTGTAACACTCTCAGCTGTTACACTCTCAGCTGTTACACTCTCAGCTGTAACACTCTCAGCTGTAACACTCTCAGCTATTACACTCTCAGCTGTAACACTCTCAGCTGTAACACTCTCAGCTATTACACTCCCAGCTGTAACACTCAGCTGTAACACTCACTAACCGCATGCTCTCCCATGCATGACTGCCTCTCACATTAGACATGTGTTCCTGCTGCATACTCTTTACGCTTGATGCATGTACCTGTGTGTTTGTTCTAGGTAAAGTTACAAAGTCTCTCCTATGAGTATCAGAGTTGTTTATTTTTTTTAGTCTGCTGAGTTTTTAAATGAGTGTTTAGCCATTAGTCTGTTTGCTTTGGCTTGATTTTGATGTGCTTACTTTGCATTAGCCTGGTTGATGCAGATTTTTGACCCTCTATACTCTACTCTGTTTTTCTGTACTCTGAGTTTGGGTTGCCAATTCTCTTTAAACTCCCCTTAGTGGATCCATCCTGCATGTCTAAGTGGTCCCTTCCAACAGCATACTGAGTACAACAAACCGAATACTGGCTAGTGGGGAAAAGTAGGCTGAATTCAGGTGAAGCAAGGATACACAAGTTTGACATTATTATGAAATATTCATCTTAATAATTCATCTTATTATCTTAGAACATGTTTGTGGATGGTAGTGTAGTGATGTCCAGTTATTCCATTTGTAAGGAGTTTACTGTAAGTACTGCGAATAAAGATCCAATGTGAACTTTATTTAAAATTGTAACAGAAATGTTTTAAAAATGCAAACAACCGTTCAAGCTTGGTGTGAAACCTGCAAACCCTTAACAACAAGCAATCGACTGATGTAGCTGGGAAATTTCTGACAACACCATTAAGCCAAAGAAGAAGTGAAGCGTTTAGCCTCATGGCCTGCTGAGAAGAGCATGGTTTTATCTCCCCACAACACCAAGTGGAAACAGCAACCTGACAGGTCTGTGTGTTTAACAGAGCCAGGGGTCCAAATGGCCATCATCCAACAGGTAGCGCAGTGGGAGGTCTCCCGAGTACCAACCTGCCTCCCACACAAAGCCAACGTGTGTGCGGACAATCGTTATGGCCCTGTATCACAATGGCAAAATTGCACTGTGACAGTGAACTGGCTCCTTTGACCAAACCAATGAAATTGACCTATTGTTGATATAGAGCAGCAGCATTCGATATTAAAAGTTTCCAGGAGGGGACTGCTCTGTATCTAACACGCATGAGAAGGTTTTCACTGTATATTTCGAAAAATAACTTGTTAGCACAATCAGGACTGCATTTATTTATAGCTAACGAATTTCTCATTCATATGGATGAGCTCATGGAATATATAGAGACAGTAATGTAATGCAAGTCCAATTTAGCTTCAAAGCATAAGTCCATATGCTACATCTGGTATGAACCTAAATTATTGTACAGCACATTGATTAATTCAATTCTAAAGTTGCGGTTGAGCAACTTTGGCCATATGTTTTGGTTATCGCAAAATACTAAAATTGTTTTATAGAAGGATATGAATATTCAATTAATTATAGCACTATGGACAGTGAAAAAACACAAATCGTGAAGACACAATTTGTTATAGAAATATATGACCCTGTACAGTACCATAATTCATATTTCTCTTGACTTATTTCAAAAGTTGCCCCATTGGAACATGGTTTGCTATGAATCTCATAGTTTGGATCACAGTAGACAATGCAGAAGGGCCATAATTCAGTTAGTCAGTATTGCAAAGCCGGACTTTGCAGCACAAACTAATTCTTATATGACAGATAGAAGGTTCAAAGTGATGCACAAAGTTATGTGACAGTAATCATTGTACTATGTCCGATTTGGTGTTATAAGCCCTGCACAGTTCCAGAAGATCAACCAGTTTGGAAGAAGAATTCTCAAAGCTAAGATTGGTGATTAGGTTGTTTCAGGCCTGACTGGAAAGAGCAACCATCTTTGACAGTACTATACCTCCTTAACAAATATGTATTCATATAGCAACATTCATGCCTTAGTCCCCCCCCCCCCCCCTATTATCATTAATCTGACATCATCACTTGTAGCTTGCAGGTGTATGAGGCAAAAACGAAGCCGTGTCATATTAAACTGCTGTTCTCTGAGGGAGTGAAGAGTCTATATTGGCAGCCAGGGAGTTCTATAATCAGATTCTTTCTTCATGCTTTATGAACATCTTCGGGGTGTCTGAGGGACACACTGAGCCCAGGTGCAGGATTTCAGAATCATCAGGACCAGAGTTTGTCCTTAAGTCCTAAAATTGAAACTGGGAGCACGTTCACTAAACCGGGAGCACGATCACTAAACCGGGAGCACGATCACTAAACTGGGAGCACGATCACTAAACTGGGAGCACGTTCACTAAACCGGGAGCACGATCACTAAACTGGGAGCACGATCACTAAACTGGGAGCACGTTCACTAAACCAGGAGCACGATCACTAAACTGGGAGCACGTTCACTAAACCGGGAGCACGTTCACTAAACTGGGAGCACGTTCACTAAACCGGGAGCACGATCACTAAACTGGGAGCACGTTCACTTGTACGCACAGTTGAATGATCACAGTTGAATGATCAAACTGTGCAAACATAACATTGCTGTGTTTTTTCGTAGGTGATGTTGTTCCTGTACTGTAGGGCTGGTAAAGGCAGGTTCCCAGTTGATCCAGTTAAACAGTCATTTCTACTCATTCTGTCTCTGTGAACATGCTTCTGTATGTACAGGCTAATTGTTTACTGTAATGAAGTGACATGAACTGTAAGGCCAGGCAAGGCCGTGTCATGAGCAACACTGTTGCCATAGTAATGGGAAACAAGCACTGCAAACGATCGGAAACAATTAGCTGATATGAAAGACCTCTGTTGGGCTATTTGAGTAACGGTTGCTTCTCTCCCACATTGAAGTTAGACCTCATTATGAACCATTTATTTAATGAGTAGCACAGAAAGAAACAGGACTGTTTGGTTGAGTTTCTTCATGATCTGATACCCCAGTGTGATATTGTATATATAAGAGCAATACATCAGTTTCCATCCTTGATATAATATGAGCAAAGACGGAATCCTTGTGTATGGCCATCGCCAAATTATTTTTAATAAGGTGACCTGGAAGCCCCTAATTAGACACAACTACTGAGTCCATCTGACACTAGCTTGAAATGAAACTTTTCTTGAGAACTGCATGACAAAGATGCTGTAAAATCAAACAGATGCACATCAAAGTCAAGTCTAAATTATGTTTTCATTTAGATTTGTTATCTAATGGTAAATGATGTTTTCTAATGTTAAATCTAAATGATGTTAAATCTAACAGTATAATTTCACTGTTGCTTTTGTACATATTATTGCAACCATGTCTCTTGAATTCAAAACCCCAAATCAATGTTTTTTCTATTATTTTCTTTGCAACACAGTGAAATCAAATAGAACTTGAAAAATAAGTACGCCAGTGCATATAGACTACCAGTGCATATAGACCACCAGTGCTTATAGACCACCAGTGCGCATAGACCACCAGTGCATGTAAACCACCAGCACCAGTGGATGCAAGGAGTTAAGAAAACATGTTCAAGGTAATATCTGGTTACAGCCAAGAGAGCACACATTAATGCAAGGTTCTCTGTCATGTCACAAAGAGAAAAATAAGATGATGAATTTTACTCTACTAATCATAATGTAATACAACATGCATTTTTTTGCTACGTTCAATGTAATTAAGGCTTAAGTCATTAACCAAGTCTTCATTTTCCATTTTTACAAGGCATAAAATTTCCTGTCCAGCAAATATGGATCAGAGTCTAATCAGCTTAAAACTCTCAGTCAGGCAGAAATTGTGAGCTCAGTAAAAGTTTACTGGGCATTGTATTTCCCATAATTAAATCAATATCCCCACACCAGGGACTGGATGGCTGTGAAAACTTTTAAGAGTAAAAGCAATTTCCATATTAATACATCTGTGAACTGTGTAACACCTATAAAATACAATACAACAGTGAACTATATAAGAACCATAAACATCCACACAATATTGAATTGTGTAACAACCATAAACATCAATACAACAGTGAACTGTGTAACAACCATAAACATCAATACAACAGTGAACTGTGTAACAACCATAAACATCAATACAACAGTGAACTGTGTAACCACTTAGAATAAATACAACATTAAATTGTGTAACAACCATAAACATCAATACAATAGTGAACTGTGTAACAACCATAAAAATCCAGTTTGCAAATGCGGAATAAATCTTCTTTTCTCACAGTGGACCTCAAGGAATTCAAAGTAAAAGCTGCCTGATACATAAGCTTTCAATAAATGCTTGTTTGTGAGTGTCCTGTGCCTCTTGGCAGTGCTGTGTGTGTGTGTGTGACCATCATAATAGAAGCAACCATAAAGGCTCTTTCGCAAAGTACATACCAGCCATCCAGAGAGAACAGATAAAGACACTTGAAAGCACATCTTCCCTGATTAAAAAAGGAGGCATTTGGGAGAATGTTTCTAGAGATCTTTCTTTCATGTCAAATAGCCTTCACAAAACTGACTGGATCCCACAATGCCTACCATCACCTATCTCTTCCAGTAAAACCATTCTGGAAAGAGCATTATGCCAGCTCAGATGACATAGACAATCACTAAAACCACTAAATGTATGATAAGCTATTATATCAATAACATTTTTCTCTTGTTTTGATAAAAACACATGAAATGCTGCTAAGATATGAAAGCATATTGGGAAAGACTCCTGAGTCTTCTGAATACAGAAGCTTGGAGAGTTATTTAGATGTCATACCAGCTGCCAAGTGACTCACTAGATTCAAACCAACTGTACTAGGTCATGATTGTCCTGAGGCCATATTTAGTAGTCATAGCCACAACTCTGTTTCATTCCTGGTTCATTTCTAGGTTCACACTGTGACGTTTGTATTTGTTAGCGCTTGACCAATATATGCAAGACTGTAAAAATACTACAGCGTCTGAAATATTCACAACGAAAGTGTATATCTAGAGTTAAAGGTGCTGCTGCAATGTAAATCTTTGCAGGCGAGAGAAAGAAACCTTCTGAAAGGTGAGGTAGAGCAAGAATTTTAAGGAGAATGTGATCTGGAAGGACAAGTGAATGAGTGCACACAGGTGTGTGTGTGTGTGTGTGTGTGTGTGTGTGTGTGTGTGTGTGTGTGTGTGTGTGTGTGTGTGTGTGTGTGTGTGTGTGAGGGGAATGCAACTGGCAGAAAAAAATCCAAGCAGAGAATCCATCAGTTTCAGTACCATGAGATGTGAAGGAGGCCAAGTGACCTCTGTGATAGTCCCATCAGCAGGACCCTGGCCCCGGCCTCTCTGGTCACTGCACTGTGGACCAGCTGTCCATCTGTCTTTACACCACATGACTCCAGCACTCAGGGCCAGGGCTTTATGGCACAGCTGACGCAAATAAGTCAGCTGGAATACAAGTTCACCTCTACCACCCCAAAATGGATTGTTTCATTGTTTCTTACACTGCATTTCTGAGCAGTGATTTCACTCTATGCCATGAGTTGCTAAGGTTTCAGATAACTAGCACTACAGCCACATGTAGTGCTGCCACCCCCTGTTCTCAGTGAATGGCTCATTCTGGCACTCTCCTCCAGCTGGTATTCTGTAGCTTCTCGTTGTAATTATGGACTCCAGTATACTGCCCGTCTGTTGACTGAGCCGGGCTGTGTGCTGCTCAGATCTGCTGATTTAATTAATGTGGAAATAAGCATTGTTGGAACACTGAGTGATCACAGCCAAAATGTGCTGAATGTGCCATTGGTTCAACATCTATTGTACTATACATGACATTACGTTACAGAACTTCCTGTTCGGTCAGATGCAGCAAGACACCACAACCTTCTATTTTGCCTGGTATGTTCCTGGTTTGTAGCTCAATAAATTATACATTAGTTTCCCTACTAATTTCACTCAATTGCTTAATTATTCTTTATTATGCCCCTGTGTGAACAGAGGCACATTAGAGGCTGTAACAGGTGCCCCAGGTCCACAGAGGGCGGTGCATCATGGCCCTCAGCCTATTCAGTCAGTTTTAGTATGCACTCTGTCACTCATATCGAAATGCCTTTTCGGGTGAATGCCTCCGCAGAGAGCCACCTGACCTCGGGTTAACACTGCTAAAGCGATCCTGTATCCGAGGATACAATGGATAATTGCACTCTTCAATAAAACTGCTACAGGTATTAGTCTAGCTCTCCAGATAATAAGGATTAATCACCTTTCTGTTAAACCTCTGCGGAACTAGGATGAAGCACTGAGATGGGAACCTTTGTGTCGAAAAGAGCAATTTCTGCAACTGATGCCCTGTGTGCTCGCACGGAAGAGATTTCTGATGATTCGTGGTTCGCTCTTGTCAGGTCTCTTTCTTTCATCTAAATCTACAAAATGTTCAACATGTTAGAAAATAAACCACGAGACTTAAATTACACTTGTGTAAAGACTGACTTTAAATCAATCTGGCTGCTTGTTGTTACTACCTGCATATATATTGTTTTTATTTTGACATCTCAGACATCCAAGTGTTTAAAAAAAAAATGTTGAAAGGAAGACAGAGCCAATCAGAAAACCCATGAGCAGTGGGGTGCCAAAGACAATCGAATGCCAGCACAAGCTTTATTAGTGCTTTTCCACAAGGAGCCGTGAAAATAAACAGCAAGGTTTAAGACAACCAGCAGATGGACTCATGATGGGCAAATCGATACTAATAACAGCAACAAAAGATGAACGATGTCAAATCACAGAGCAAGGAACCTGTAGCAAGGACCACACTGACAGGAAACGCTAGGCTGGATGACTTAGTAATGCATGTAATGCAAGCAAGACTTCAGAAATGCAAAGAGAAACATGATCTGCATAAACTACATGTTCTGATTCCACATATAGGTGTGACCCAGGGCAGAGATCGACATCCAGGGTGCCAGGGTATAGCACTGGGTGGGATCGGACCATCCCAGAAGAGTGTGAAACCTCCTAGGGCAGAATCTCCTCAACAGTCCCTGCATACCAATTATGTCTGAAATGCTTGCAGCATTCTGTAATGCATAATTTAGAATGAAACCTGTCTTCGCTTGACTGTATAGTCCCCTTTCATTATTGATTCATGAATTATGGCCAGGATCAAAGATATTTAAACACTGTAAAGGCTTAGATAACTAACACATGAAGACATGCTGAGTTTCAGTGATATCTAGAGTGACGCTAAACGTTAAGAAATGAAACCTAGAAATCAAAGGAAGTCTGTTATAATTCATTTGTGATTACAGTACATTTTGCTGAGTTAAAACTATGCTACAGCAATTCTTTAAGTAAGAAACATATTGACAAAACATGATACAAGTGATGAACAAGTGAACAAATGTTGCTGTTCACCTGTCGGGAAGAGTGTTTGTTGAATGCCAGGTGATCATAAACCAGTACTGAGGTGAGGTCTATGTGCAGAGAGGAACTGATAGGAACATATGTGAGGAGATCTTCAGCTGGACACAAAAGAACAGTGTCCTTACGACTTCAAAAACTCTTGTTTTATTTAAGGCATTTGCTGGATTTTGCAGATCTCAGCTTTTACATCCAAGCTTTGAAAAACCTTTAACAAACACAGAACTCTGTCTCAGGTTCCTCTGCATTTTCTTGACCTACTGATTTAGTCCCGATGTTTAAGTCTCACGTTCAGTCTGACTCGGTCTCGACAGAAACCTGCTGTCTCTGTCGTACCTTGATTCCTTGATTTTGTTGTTTGTTTGTTTTTTTGTATTCATTTTGAAAATGAAATGAATGAAATGTGCCATATTTTGTCAATTGTGATTTTTACACACCAATCGAAATTTGTCCTCCGCTTTTAACCCATCTGTGTAGTCAGAACACACACACACACTAGTGATTACTAGGGGGCTGTGGATCACACGTACCCAGAGCGGTGGGCAGCCCTAACCCGGTGCCCGGGGAGCAGTTGGGGCTAGGTGCCTTGCTCAAGGGCACCTCAGTCATGGCCTGTCTGGGAATCGAACCCACGACCCTACGGTCACAAGACCAGTTCCCTAACCGCCAGGCCATGACTGCCTCTTTTTCTGATCTCAGCCATCTTTAATCATGACTTTATCAGATGTGCTTTTATTCAACCTTTTCAAACACATTACCTATATTTCAAAAGTATAAAATGTTTCATAATATCTTCATATCGGACACACTATAAATATAGTCATTCCCAACAAATTAAGATTTCATATGGTGATGTTCTCCACACTGGGTGATGTACACTCTTGAATGTCAACCAGTTGTTATGCAAATGGTCTTGGTTATTATCAGAAATCTCTAAGGAAGCGATTTACTTGCACACCTTTAAGCATATGTTACTTCCTCTGTGCCACCAATCTGATGTAAGACTGTCTTTAAATACCAAGGAGACTTAATTAAAAAGACAGATAATTTTTACTGGGCCAATAAACACAAACAAGGCAATTACCTTAATCATTTGGGAATCAGATTATCGTCAGCTCGGAATACTAATGGTCTAATTGAATCGGTTGCTAGTATATCTTGGACACTGTCGGTTCCTATACTTAACAGTACAATAACAAATATAATTTTGACATAGTTTTACTCATTTACTAGTGTTACTAGTTTTATTAATTTGTTTGTTTAGGCCTTATCTCCCTTTAATAACATGGTTAAAAATATTTGGTCTATTGATTACTCAAAGCTAACACCATTAAATTAAATTTAACTCACTTTCCCTGGTAGTGTTGCAAACTTGCTTTTTTTCTGCAGCATAACTGAATCCTACCATTACTTGTTAAGTAAATTTGCCGTGCACCAAAAATCTATACACTAGTGCATACGTTTCACCACAACCTCATAACACCATATCACTAACCATATCACTAACGGATCTAATGCTCCATCATGTTCATACAGTATTCAGTATGTGAGTTTTTTTTCAGTAACTCTGCAGACAGTCCTGCATTTTGGGCTGAGGCTTAATTAAGACAACACACATTCAGTGGGAGTCTGGGAAATGCAACAAGTGGAGCTATGATTAACAAACTCCACCCCATCAGTGAATCACAACACAATCTATTCCAGACAGATGCCCAGCCCGATGCTATTGCACAGACGTTGTCTGTTTGGAAAGGTCACTAATTGGTATTGTGAGTTTGCTAGCTGTGCAATTGTGGTAATTTTGCTTTCAGAGCATTTGTGTCTACGTTCACTGCAAGCTAATTAGAGTCTGATTGTAGGGTTAATAATGAAAGAGGCAGGGTTTGTCTCCGGTGGCCGCTGAAGGGAAATCAGCTGTAAAGATTGTCAGTGCTGGCATGCTCATCTGCATGCTCATCTGCATGCTCATCTGCATGCTCATCTGCATGCTCATCTGCATGTTTTGACAGGTGCAGGGTGGTAATGAAAGACAGAAATGCAGTTCAGGTAGCAGCACACATCATGAAGTCCTTCCTGAAGAGCTATGAACTCTGGATGAGGTCAGAGGCAGAAAGCAATACATAAATAATCTTCCTTGGACTTTCTTATATTTTCCCAGGTTTCCTATGCAGATACAAAAGACTTCTTCCTGTTAGAGAAGTCATGATTAAGAAGATACAGTAGACATCAGGACAGCTGTTGATACTGGTCATTCTGTACCCACAACCAGCAGCAGAGAAGACCCTTGTCTTGTGAATTTGTTCTGCTGTGCAGAGATGACTTCCACATGCCTTTGCTAGTTGTCATGATCTGCGTTTTGGCCGCTGGACAAAAACTCAAATACCAAAGTGTCCATTCTCTTGTTTCAGCATGTGTGTAGGTGCTGTTATCAGTGACCTACAGCTGTGAGGCATACCTTATGCACACATCATTTGCATCGAATGGCTTAGTCCTCTGCCAAATAGGAAAGTCTGCATCGTGTGATTAAGCCCCTGAAAACACCTGGCATCTTAGAAAAGTACATCAGAGCCATCAAACTATCACACCAATGCTTTTGAACTCTACATGTCAAACTACCTTATTTCCCAACACCTCTCCTTCTGTTTGTTTTGCTGTGTGTTTTGTAAGGGGGTGTGTGTCATCCTAAATTATCTAATTTTCTGAGGATGTGAACTGCATCTGGCTCAACAACTGTGTCATCCTGGATTTGCTCATATAAACATGGAAGGCCTCAGTATCTCAAACAAGTCACTGATACTGAAAAACTCACATTGAAAAACTCATCAACATTTCATCTTCCATTTATAACAAAGCAGAACCTGGGACCCGAAAACAGGGCGGCGTCATAAATGCCTGGGTACTGAAGGGAGCACTGCGTTCCTGAAGAAAAAATCCTCGCCAACTTTTGAGAAACTGAAAATGAATCCCCGGTGATGTAGATAAATATACAGTTTCAGTGACAAATGGCCCAGGCTTCATTTCCCCAGTCTGCTATAGGTTTACTCAATGTGCAAGCTGACACACATTCAGCATTAGAGATACATTTTTGTGTAAACATTTTAAATGTGTGGTCAGCACATTTCAACTTATTAGCCACACCTGGAGCAGTTAATTCCAGCAATGTCTTGCTGCTTTTTGTAATTTGAGTTAAGCTGCCAGTAATTATGCCAAACGTGTGTGAGACCACATGTGTTATACGCATTGCTTCAAGTTGTCCCTCCACCCCCCACAGCTACAGTAGCCTATCTGAAAAACATCCCCAGTAGCCAGTTGGAAGGAGGCCACTTCTATTGTCACTATAATTGAGTGTCTCAGAGGGGTGATTTAGTTCAATGAAAAACCACTGAAACACCAAGCAGAAAAGAGCAAAACGGCCAAAGGACATTACTTTGAAATGGCTGTCAGGGTTCTCAGACCACCAGAAAGGGAAAAGCTCTTACAAGGGTCCTTAGTGCCTTGCCCTTTCTGATTAATAAAAAAGAAAAATGATAAGACGTCATATCAGGTCATTTTTGCAGGGAAGGAATTATTCACAAATTCATGAACGATGTTAGTCAGATATTTCAACAAGCCAAATACACAGAACAGTGGTGTTTTGTTGACACGATAGCACCAGCTAAAAACATGCCAGGGAACTGAACAGGAAATTCAAATCATTCGTATATTATTAAGACCAAGATCAGTGTACCCAGTTATAGCTTCTGGATATAAAAATAAGCACGGCACAGTTTCATCCTCCAGACATAGACTGCTGGTTAAATTCAGTGTGGTAGCAACAATTAAGCGTAGCCTTGCTTCAATAATAAACGTAATAGCACTAGTAATCAGAACGTAAAAAGACAGCCTTGATACATAATGCAAATGGAGAGTGATAAACATTGAGAAATCATACAAGATTCGCCGTGCTTGGATCAGACATCTGTAAAGTGGAGATGGATTTCACATTTAATTTTCCACAGCGCTTTTGCTGACAGGGATATCATGGAAGGGAGAGGATTGGACGTCAGATTACTGCTGATGTGTTCCAGGGCAAGCTCTGCTCTGACAAGCTGAACCCGGGATGAATGCTGCAAAGTAGGTGGAAATGCTGAATAATCCGTACTTTAGGTAAATGCAGTAAATGACTGAATACTGTAGCACATTGCGCAGAACAGGCTGAGCACAGTGCTAACAACACCAAGGTCATGAGGCCCTTCCCATGGTGCACCTGTACCGTCATACCGATGACTATCTGAGCTGCTCTGGCTAAGTGTGTCTGACAAGCAACAGAGACAGGTAACAGTGCATGAGGTGGACGTCTCTGCAGTTTACGCTTTTATTTGTGGTTTTGCACTGATAAACCAAACCAAACCAAAATCAAGAGTGAGAAAATTACGCATTAATAAAATTCAAACATCTTTAAACATGGTTTTTGTTAGAATTGCTAACTGCGCTTAATATTTGTAGCTCAGCTTTTAATGGCTCCAGAGAAACTGCACAGGAAGTGTTTCCCATGCATACTAAAGCTTAATATAAATACTATACATACTAAATGCAAACCAAACTGGAAAAAGATGTCCTGGCATTACAATAATTGTTAAACATGGGGTACACAGAGTAGGTGGCTAGCTGAGTAAACAAAATTTCTAAATATATACAGATGTCCTTATTTAAGATGTTTCTGAAGATTTATACAAAATTATTATTTAGCATTGCCATTGCAATGCCAAATGGAAAACCTGTGCTCAAAATACACTCTCTCCTTTCAGCCCATTCATGGAAGTACACTGAAGTAAAACACTCTCTGAAATGGCCTAGCAGAGCACTCTATTATATTGGCAGTGTCTTGGCTTGTGAACTTTATGGCAGGGGGAGTTTTAAGGGAGTGGGGCTAACAAGTGTAATTACTCAGCTAGGAAATCTGCTTCTTTGACGTGTAACTTCACACACACTGCCACAGTACTTAAGGATTCACTCCTCACGACAACTGTTATTGTGTATTAGGGATTCACCTTTTCATCATTTAAGAAAACAACAAATTTGAATTGATTGTTGTTAAAAAAAAAATCTCCAGTTTCTCCAGTATTTTCTCCAAGCGACACGTTTGACAGAAGAACCCGAGGAGCAGACAACAGCTGCAGAACCCGTGGCATCCACACTGTGGAGTGATGCAGTGTCAGAAGAGCAATGCACAAAACAGCACATGTGCGCATGAGCCCAATGTTCTTCTCCGATCTCTATGTGACCATGCTACGATGAAACAGAAAAGCAAAGCCATTAGCGTTGGCAGCTGCTAATGCTAATGACGCAGTGTTCCTCTTTGTGTCTTTCTCTCAGATCAGTCTGAAAACAGGCGGCTGACATGTTGGCTAGTGGCACTGCAGGAACAGATGCTTCCACCCAGGGCAACCAAATCCAGTTGTGGAGGGCCTTGACGCTGCAGAGTTCAGTGCCTGCTGTGGTGTAGCCCACCTCACCGGGCCCGTCTGCTCATTATGAAGCATCTCATCAGTCGAATCAGGCACGATTCAGCCAAGAAAAATATTAAACCAAGCTGGGACTGCTTATTGTTTGACGGGAGTGCTCTAATGCTCCAGAAACTAAAACACGTGCTGTCCTCTTTAGCATAAACTATGGATTTTGTGACATTTAAATTGATTAGGTGGTTCTTTTTAGTTTCCTTCTGTCAGCAGATTCATGTTGATGTACAAATACTTAAAGGCCCACGAGCGTGCTTTCTTTCCGTCGCGAGCCCGATTGCAACATGTTGCAGACGCAGATCAAGACGCAAGTGAATGTAACAGAGAGCTGATTTAATGAAGAGTCCAAAAACAGAACAAAAGGTTGAGAGAGCCCGAAGCAAAAACAGGGAGAAGGAGCGTCGTTAATAGCAGCGTGTTCAGCAGACAGCTGTGGGGCTCCAACACAAAAGGCTGGAGAGGAAGACCTGCAGGAGTTCAGCAGCAGCTAGTGAAACGATGGAGAGGTTCAGGTGATTATTAATGAACTGGTGGTTGTGAACGGGCTGCTGGTTGTGAAGTGCGATTGGTGGTGACTTGGATGACTGATGCCAGGACTGTGACACTGTTCCATTTCATTACATAAACACGTGTCTGCCACCTGTAACTGAAATGTCCGATGGTTTAAGCATGTGTCACTGTTTGTGCGTGGGTGTCAGGGGGCGTTCCTGACGGATGGGGAGCATGCATGCGTGAACCAGTGAAACCAGCAGACCTCAGCCTTGTTTTCTATATTAACGCTCTGTATAATCTATCATATCTTGCATTGCTTCACTAATCTGTTGGAATAAGTGAAGTCCGGAATGCCAACCAGGCCAGGACTGATGTAGAATGGGGAACAATCGTGCCTGATTAGCATTTATATTCTCTGTTATGATTTGGAATGTCATCTGCATTTGAGAGTGGCATAAATCTATTGACGTGAGACTGCAAGAAAATTCAATTTGCAAATACAGTGTTCCAGCAAGAAGTGGGGTCCAAGAATAAGAAGAAAACATGTCTTTGCTCTCCTGAGAATAATTTTAATGATGACTTTGACTAACTGTTCTCCTTGAAAAATAACATTATCCATCAAATATTCACTCAAACTCAGTTCTGTAAAGTTTTTTTAAAGCTTAGGACATATATCACTAGATAACTTTGCTTGAACAGTCCAGATCATTTAAGAAGTTCACGCCTGATAAAGGAGGACTGGCTATTGAAAAACAGGGCAGGGAGTTGTGAAACTGGGCTCTGGGCATGTCAAGTTCATCTTAATGGTGTTTGGTTGATTTCTAAAAGGAATCTTTGCTGAATATTTCAGGTGTAGCATCAGCAAAAGGTGTGCGCCAGCACTGCAAAACCCTAAGATTCCCACCGGAACAGGGACTTAAAAATGTTGTAACCATCATGTTTTTCACACATTCTTATCTTAGAAAACTAATGCATAGGTAAGCAAAACTGTCCAACAACATTAGTGATTTCTAGTCCTTGAATTATGCATTCAGATCATATAAAACCAAGACACTGTGTTTCTCCACCATCTCTTAAGACACACATGGCGATATTATACCGCACTTAGACCTTATACTTCTGAGAAATTAGCATGCGCAAATTGACAGACACATCTGTTGTGTTGAGTCTAGCAAGAGGGCTTTGCGTGACATGTGTGACACATCTGTGTTGTTTGGAGACTATAAGTCTCTTTGACTCCTCTGTGTCTGCTGTTTGGTTATGCAGAGACTGCCTCTATCCTCCCAAGACTCTGAGTTCTTGTTACCCTTTCCAAAATGACAGAAAAGCTGTCAAAGAACAAGGGAGCCTTGTTGTCCACCTTTGGGATTCATCTTTGAAGAGGGGAAAAATGGCCTGACAAGTCTAAGGAAAATAAGCAAGGGTTTAAGGAAAAAAGAAACGCACGCAATGCACCAATGATTACCATTCTAATTGCACATTTTGACTTAATTAAACATCTTTATACAACACTCAATAATGTAGTTATTATTATTATTATTATTAATAATAATAATAATAATAATAATAATAAAGTAAGCTGCTTTTAGAAGGTACGCTAACAATGAAACCATTTTGTATCATAATTAGGGGTCAATATGGGTTTAACAGGAACAGCAATAGGTTTGGGCCCAGTTGTCAAAATCCTTTGAATGCTATAAACAAGGTTCTATCAATCTAACAATTACACACTGACAGCCATCTGTTATCTATTCTGACAAGTGTATTTTGATTTACAGCACATCATTCA
This sequence comes from Brachyhypopomus gauderio, assembly GCF_052324685.1. Taxonomy (NCBI): domain Eukaryota; kingdom Metazoa; phylum Chordata; class Actinopteri; order Gymnotiformes; family Hypopomidae; genus Brachyhypopomus; species Brachyhypopomus gauderio. Next base: position 12,659,572 of record NC_135220.1, on the reverse strand, counting down.
AATATGACCCTCAGCTATCTGCTAGTTCAGATTTAATATAAGGATACTTACGTTTTCATGTTAAGGATCAGATGTCATGGCATAGGAAGGAGGGAATTCATAAATAAAGTAGTTTTAATTAAAAAGCCGCCTTACAAGAAGAATTATTCAAGTCTAATATCTATGAGGAATTTGAAGAAAGTAATATAATTCATTTGCCCTTAAAACAGACATAATAAATGTTAAAGTAAGATCATGTCGGCAGTTCATATCTTTCTGGGTGTTAATCAGCTCTCATCCAAACTAATGCCAGTCCTTTCTCCATGGGCTCATATTTGTGGGCTCATATTAGTAAACATACATTACCTTATAACCATTGTCGTACTGTGTGCCAGGATCATAAACAAAAAAATCAATTTGCTTGGCTAAAAAAAGGATAAATACATTAGTTGCAATACAGTTTTTAACTACACAATTAATGGAATTCAATCCACTATCCAAGTTTTTACTGGTCAGCTTCTGACCACAGGACCGCTGCCAACCAGATATTCTTTGCTTGGATCTCAGCACAGGACTAACCCAATTAACTGATGTAGTTGTGGAGTGCTGGTAGGTGCAGCCAACACTGGTCATGTGATCAGGAACAGTGCACTTATTAAGGACTTTAGTCAAAGACCAATTTATTTATAAGGTCCTTTTTCAACACATTGTCACATAGCAGCTTTACAAATGTCTGAGTCCAAATTATTAATGAGCAAGTAGTAGTGACAGTAGGCGAGGATAACAGACCAAACTACACATTATATCATGTAAAGTTCATGTATCCAGTTCAGTGTAAGTATAGGTCAGTGTAAGTCTCAGCTTCTCTTGTGTGTGGAATGGGTGGAGGAATATGGCTCATCAGTTAAGCTGTTGAAATTACATTTTCACCTCAGAGTCTTCATTACTCAAGAACAGGTCTATTCCACTGTGGGTGTCATCTCAGCAGTAACATGCAGATAAAACAAAAAAAGATGTGATTCGATATGAAAAAGAATGAGGAGTTCTTGAATAGTGAACAGTGTGAAAACAATAGACGTGCCAGTGATCTGCATGCCAGCAGGCCTGTCTGTAAGAGCAGAACTAAAAGGAGAGTTTAGCGGGTCACAACCGTCCTAGGGGTCGCCAAGACACACCCATACCGTCATCACAAACCCAAGTGAATACTTACTAGATGATAGCATCATCACGTCCGAAAACCAGATAACCCTGACACTGGGCGACCCCCAGAAAAAGAAGTACCGGTAATTCTGTGACCTAGATTTAAATATTTGGGAGTGTGTCTGAGTCCTGAGTCATAGGTTATTCTACAACTGGGGGGCTTTATAGAAGAAGGTCCTTCCCCTGATTGTCATCTTGCTAATTAAATGAAATGTGCCATACTTTGTCAATTGTGATTTTTCACCGCAATCGAAATTTGTCCTCCGCTTGTTACCCATCTGTGCAGTTAGAACACACACACACACTAGTGATTACTAGGGGGCTGTGGATCACATGTGCCCAGAGCGGTGGGCAGCCCTAGCCTGGCGCCCGGGGAGCAGTTGGGGTTAGGTGCCTTTCTCAAGGACACCTCAGTCATGGCCTTAGGTCTGGGAACCGAACCCACAACCCTCCGGTCACAAGGCCAGTTCCCTACCACCGGGCCATGACTGCCCCGTTAATTCTAGGAACTAAGAGAAACCCTGCATTTTGATTCACTGAAAAAAGATGCTCGTAACATTGCATGTGTTTGTCAAATAAGAGATCTGAGTTAATAAAAACACCAACGTTTTTACATATGTCTTGGGTGTAACCTTGACATTAACATGGAGATTTTTGCCTATATTTGTCTCTTCCTATAACCTTGGTTCCAAACAATAGCCTCTCTGTCTTTCAGAAGAAGAATGGGAATTCAGAAGAAGTTAAATTGCCATCAAGTTTAAATTTTTCTTTACACAATCCTTTCTCTTTTACATGTATGTGCATGTCATCCCTTTCCCATTATCAATAATTGTGCCTCACAGTAACATAATGAAAATAATAAAGCACCTAGTATTGACCCTTGTAGGACACCATATTTTACTTTTGTAAGCTCAGAGCATTCACTATTTTCACTATGATCAGAGCATTCATTACTAACAGGATAAATTGTGTTGCCTCAAATAGGCTTGAAACCAGGAGTTTGACTGTCTAGTGAATGTTCCCAGCCTATCCAGTAAAATGATGTGGTCTGTGGTAACAGCAAAAAGGGCTAATAGTGCCAGAAAAGAGATGCATCCTTTATCAGAGTATTATAAAGATTAATAACTAAATAATTTAAATAATTAAAATTATAAAAGATTAATAACTACATCAGTCAGCGTAATTTCAGTGCTGTGATGAGGTGTAAATACAGAATGAAACGATTAATGCATAATTACACTGCAAATAGGTGAATAAATGAATTTCTACTTCTTTAGAAATAAAGGCCCAGTTTGAAATTGGCTTAAAAATTTAAAAACTTGGGTATTAGGACAAGTTGTTTTAATTAAAGGTTTAATTTAACTGCAAAAGTTTGGAGTATAACCCAGGCTAAGAGAAGAGGTAATTATAGTACATGTGCTAATGGTCAAGTATTTATTTACGAAGTGAATAAGAAGAGAATCAAATGTGCATGAGGAGGATTTTGAAGAAGTGATCAGTAAAACTGGATTCCCAAGGCACATTGGGGAAAATAATTTATCTGTTATAACCAAGCAGCTGTCAGAATGCATTTGCAGATAAATCAAATCTGAAAGAGAACAATAAATGTTTCCTAATATCTTCAGTCTTGTCATAAAAATGATACATTTATTACTGCTCCATTCCAGCAGGATAAGAGATTACAGTTTGGTTGCTCATGATGAGCTTGCTGATGTAGCAATGAGGGAATGCTTTGATTAATTTAGGTTACATTTCCAGAAAGCTTTAAATATCTCCAATTTAGTATTTTTAGTGTTTGGTCGCTGTACCAGGGTGCAAGCCTCTTCTCCCTAGATGACCCAATCTTGTCTAAGGTTATATGGATGGAGTTCTCAACATACTGGGTTCTGAGTCCTCTTGGATCTGCAATAAATCAACCCCCTTTGTTAAATCTGGTAGAGTATCAATGAATGCAGTTATAGCATCAGATGTAATATTTTGTTTAATTTGAAGGCAGGTAGCAGATGAATATAACACTTTCATCACACTTCATAAGTTATAGGAAAATGGTGTTATATTTTCTAATTTTGAGGAATGATTACTAGTTTATCTATGTCAATTTCAAAACAAAAGATTAGGGTTAATGTATGGTTACAATTCATCCAGAGGCCCACCACATTCTGACTGATATCCACAGAATCAGGAATGATTGAAAGTTCATGTAAAGAAAATCTTGTGGACTTTTAAATTTAATTTTAAACTTTGTTAACACACACTGTGCTTTGTAATAATGGGTCTCAGACCTCAGACTCCAAACAGACACGTACAAGATTTGGTATGATGTCTGTGAACATGAGTGAAATATACCATAATGACCTAATAAACAGCAATCAGAATTAAAGTGTGTTTGAGTATCTCCTTGAATGATGCATTTCCCACCACTGACAATGACAGGAACAGAATTAGTCCAAATAGAAAAAAGGCTGATTTATTCAAGGCTGCATCCAAGTGCAGACTTTAGGCTAACAGTCCATGGTTGTACGACAAACACATACCTATTAATGTCTTTCACCGAATTTGAATGAATCAGTACAGTACATTATATATTTTAATGTTGACGAATCTGAGAGTGTCAGTCATAATTCATCTCCACATATGAGAGATGCTATAGGCATTTGCACTGTAAAAGTCAATAACAAAAGCTGAACTACAAAAACACTTTAAAGATGAGGAAAGATTCAACTGTGAGTGAGCAACAGAAGCTCATCTTCTACATGAATGCATCACGCTGTTACTTCTGCTAAATTATTTTGCAAATGGGATGAAATAATGTGCATAAACTTGTTGATTTTTGAAGTGTAATTACTTGCATCATCACCAGTCACTGAAAATTGCACTTTGCAAAAATGGCTAATCTATCAAATAGCACCAAATAAGCTTATGTTAATACAGAAACTATTTTGAATGACAGACAGGGCCTGGATGAATCACTGGTGTCCCCGTTACCCATGCAGCAACACGGAATCATCATGACTGACGGTATTGATAGGCTGCTTCCTTGTGGCCAATCTAAAAATCACAGTGGGGTAGAAGGCACAGAACTGCATGACCAAGGGACTCAAACGGCCCTAAATAATACATACACAAGTGACGTGAGCAGGCTCCTGTCTCCATAGTGAACTGTGCCCAGAACAGTACGCTATGCACTACTGCTCCATAACAAACGCAGGTGGAGAAGCTTCCAGGGTACCACAGTGAGCACACTGAGAGGTTTCTCCCACTCTCTCTTGACGTGTCCATACTGTTTTAACATTAATGGTGCTCCTTCTAAAGTTTTCATACAAAGCTCAGTGCTCTATGAGTTACTTTGCTGATTCTGGAAAACGGTTCAAGGCTAGGAAAGCAAGGTGAATCACTGAGAGCTAAAACCATTCTAGGGCCAGACAGGCCTGTTGTTATAGGAATATCCTGAAATACAACCTCTCTTCTTATCTCTCTAGCAAGTGAGGTAGTAAAATATGAAGAAAACAACATATTCCCACTGGATTCATAAAACACAAATGCCAGTTTCAAACTTGGCACTTTGTCCGTACACTTAAACTTAGTCACCACCGTCACTGTGTGCTAGGAAGGTGCTTTGCATTTAGATTAGTGACATGGAACCCAAATGTGCTGATAAAGTGTTATGGAGCACACCTTCCACACAGCAGATCAGTCTGGCTAGTACTGAATAACTCTTACATATTCTATTTTGATCACATCATTAAGGATGTATTTTTGTGCATGGATTAAAATTAGTTTGAACTACTGTTTTAATATTATAAATGTCACAGAGTAACTATTAATTATCAAAATTTGTCATCATCATGGCTGTTGTCATTCAGTAACACCTTACTGAAACTACTATGCTGCTTATCTGTGTCATATTTTGAGATGCTGGGATTGTACCCCCCCCCCCCCCCCCCCTCCCAATCACCCCGACTAGCAAGATTAGCAGTAAAGATAATGGGTGTCATTTCTTCATGTCCTTATTCCCTTCACCACCAAAAGTAACTACCATAACAGCCAAAACCAAACACAGCAAGAAGCAGAGTGAGACCGTAGGAGTCTCTTATGTGTAATGAGACCTTAAGAGTAATTGCAAGGGGACTGTCAATGGAGACCACGAGGTCAATAATGGGAACTCCATCACTGCACTAACGAAGAACGCCACCTTGGGGCTAATTCGGTGTGCACTAATGACGTATTGTGTGTGGCTATGCTCTTATGGCTGTACTCGTGTTATTTCAACCATATCTCACATTGTAAATAGATTTATTCAAAGAAAATCACCACACATGCATTGCCTATCTTGCCTGTATAAAAAAATACAAAATGAAGTATTGCTCGTAGCATTTTCACATTTTTTTACGTTATCATTGCTATCATTATTATTATTATCATTTATTTATTTATTATTAGAATTTGCATTATTAGTAGCAGTAGTATTACAGCTTTAAATTGAATAGAATGTTTCTCTTTTTTTTCTGTTTTTGAAGAAATCCTCACTCTGACATAAATGCTTTGCTACGTGTAGCTTTAATATGATGTAATGCCCAAGCTGGACCCTATAGAGAAAGAAGTTAATTGATCGCGTTGCGCGGCATCTATGGGGTTAAACGCCTCGGCCAGTCGTGCCAAACATTTGCACCGTTCAGGTGTCACTGTGGGAGTTCTGCTAAAGAAACAGCCTGCCTGTTTTGCTTGGGGATTTAAAAAAGTCTCTGGATTACTATTTACCAGCTTTTATTTTATTTTTCCGTCCTTCGTGCGTAAATGTCCTACGTCGTCGTTTTTAATTATGGAATATATAGCGGAAATTTTGATTTGCAAGCAACGAAAGAATTAAACAAAGAATGGATACGTGTGCTTGTAGTTTTGTACATCTCCGTGCATGTTTATGAATTGATTTGCGGATGATTTTCGTGTCTGTTACAACATTCTTTCACTGCCTGCTTTTCATCCGTTTCGAGAACGCGCAAACTTAATTCGGAGATTTTTTTTAACCTTCTCGACCTTTAATTTTAATCTTCTGAGATGAAAAACGACTGTTTTGAAACACGTTTCGCTTGTGTACTGCTTGCGGACACTCAGGAGCCTGTTGGATGCCAGGAGTTCAACTTTGCTGTGCCTAGGATCTTAACCGAGGAGCGACCCAACTGGCGCTGTGCAGGGAACAGGGGGCGAGTAGGTGGTCGCGCGGTCCGTGGTTTCCCGAGCAGATCAGAAGGTTCGGCTGAGTAATGACGGGCTCCAGCGTTTGGGCCACGTTTAGCAGGTTGGTGCTGATGCCCATCCTCGCGCCAGGCGCCTTGGTCTTCGTTCTAGCTCCTGTCTCCCTTGCGCATCCTCAGCCATGTCAGGTTTTGAGAAGGATAGGACACACGGTGAGGGTCGGGGCCCTGGACCTCCACCCTCGGGCAGTCAGGCACAATCCCTCCAGGAGAAAAGGTTTCGACTGGGACTGGGACACAGACCGAGAAACGGGCGACGACGGGCTGGAATTAATCACCAAAAGTGTGCAGGAGCATGGCATGAGTGGCATTAAGACCAGGGGCTCAGTGAATAACCAACAGAAAGGGGTCAAAGGTAAAAACATGTTCAAACAAGTGGAAACGGAGAGAATGTTTATACCAAGAGACTCTGTATTGCTTGCTACGGAGACCCTGAACCGTCTGCCAGGTCTTTTACCTTACAACCTGTCGCTGGAGATAGTAATGGCTGTTGAAGCAGGACTGGGGGAGTTACCAGCTTTCTCCTTCTCCTCCTCCTCTCCACCTGTGTGTGCCGACCCAGCGACGTTCCTTCAAAGTGTCTGCCACACTGTGATTGTTCAAGGAGTTTCCGCTATACTGGCATTCCCTCAAAACAGGGACGAATTAGTAAAGTTGGAATTTATATCGTCTTCACTTCAAATTCCAATCATTAGCGTCGTTCAGAAAGAGTTCAAACGACAAAGTCAGGTATGCGTCTTTTTTCTTCATATTTCATTGCGTGTGTCGTTCAATTGTGAGAGGTTTTTTTTACTGTATTTTAAGCACCTTGGAGAGTTCCATTATGACTGTTCTGGTAACTGTTTAAACTGACATTTATATTTTCGCGTTTGGGCAGATGCCACAATTTGGAGAAAATAATATATTTGTCAGTATAACAATATTCTAAAAGCAAAGCGTGCCAATTATGTACGACATTAATGTGATTTTTTTGCGCTGCGTCGTCAGCTTGACACTGTGCATCAATTAATATTGCTATGCTGTTCCTATGATCAAAATTAAATTAATAAATAATGAGGAACCCCCGTTTTTACCAACACATAGCAACACATTCTGCACAGAAATGAAATTGGCACGTTGCTGTAATCTTGGTTAGATTCAAGAAGTCATGTCTTGGGTAGCCTACTCGGTGGCGGGGCATTTGGGGTTTAAATGATCAAGTGTCTTTGTTGTTGCTGCATACCTAAACTGTGTATGAGCAGTTGATGCAAGTGCACGTGCATGGATCACCATATGCCCCCCCCCCCCCCAACAATAATAATAACATTTTAAATAATACCTAATATTCACAATGATATAAGGCCGCACTATGAATCAGGATTCCCCCAAACTCTGTGTCTGTTATTTAAATATATTTGTTGCATACATTTGCAAATATATATGTATATACTTCACTAATGTAATATATTTCACTGATGTAATGTGTATTTTTCACTGATGCGTAAGATTAGTTTTTAAACAAACAGGTCCTACACATACAACGTTGTAATCTTGTTCACAAACCATATACAATTTGGGCTTTAGTAAACCAAGACCCAGTGATGTTTTGTTAAATTCCCCACAGGTCATGTTTTGACATGTCAAATCTCTTGAACTTAGCACCATCTTCTGGCTAGGCAGGTCTTTGATTGCATGTGTTGAGAAGAATGCTAGCCCAGTGTGAATTCAGTGCAGCATTTACAGGGTCGCCAAAAAGCAATTAATCTCTGTGAGTGTTGGACCAAGTTTGTTATTGATCGTTTGCATTGTGTACTGTAGATGCAATGACGGTCTCTGTTTGCAGTGGTGACTTGTGTTTGAGGCAAATGAAGAAAAGAGCAAGGTTTCTAGAATAACACCCACTTTAAGATTCATGCTGAACGCATTCTGTCTTGTCTCCTTAAGATCCTCTTAGTCCCGAATTTATTTGCCTTGTAGCAAAAGATTGATCATACACAGATGGGCACTGTGAGGATAAAATAACATTAAAACTGATTAAATCTGGGATCTCGAAGGGGTTTTAGAAGCAGTTAGATCATCAAAATCCATTAACCTAAAAATCTAAAAGCCTCTGCAAAAGATCCAGCCTAGTGCAGCTGGGCCTGGTGAAGTACTGAGACACAGAGGAGCAGAGAACAGGACACTCGTCCTATCACAACATGGCATTCAACACAAACCTAACATGAAAGTTAAAAGCAATTTCTCATTTTCAACCATAAAATGTTAAACACATGGACGGCAGCTAAAGGAAAGGGAAGAAAGCACATGGAGGATATCTGAAATTAACAACATTTTGCAACATTTTACAACATTTTACATACAAAACAATTAAAATCTGCAGTAAATTGTGAGACTTTTGCAGTATTCTTTTGTTAAGCAATATGAAATCCATAGAAATGAATTGGTTTTTTAAATGAGCAGGCAATTTTTTGTCCAGCTGTTCATAAGTGGTTTTAGTGGAAGGGATTACTATATGTCAAACACTCGATCCAAATTTGCCTTCAAAATTGTAGTGCATGTCAAACATGTCCTTTGCCCCAGAATTGAGTGGTGGTCATGGTGATAAATCATTTAGGCAGACACGCCCACAGGTGATGTCGATTCAGGATGGTTTAGCCATGTCAGTGGGGAAGGCTTCATGATTACCTATAAATATTCCTTTAATCTAGCAGTCTTTATGAAAAGCTTCTTTTTCTTAATAGGGTGGTATGAGTTTGTTACCAGTTGTTTGAAGTACTGATGTTTAACAGATGGCTTTCGTGAAGTCAGGCTAATGTTAATTTATTTGCTCCTTGACACATTTGTGTGTTTTGGATGTGTGAAACACCTGTAATGAGAAGAAATCTTTATGGCCTAAACGTGAGTGGAAGGATACTTAAGTGTTGCATCCCTTTGAATTTTTGAATGCACATCATTACAGTACAATGAGGAAAAGTAAATATTTTCCTATGGATCTGTATTAGTCACTAAACTTAAATATGGTAAACTATTTTCTCACTATTTACTATTTTTTTAATAAATGCATCAAGTAACCTCATACAATAATAAAATATAACGATGTACTTTCAATGATAATAAAAAAATAATAAAAATAAATATCATATCGTTTTATTGACCGTTTTCATGGTTCTAAGCATACATAAATATGAAATAGTAAAACAAGTGTGTGAGGGATCATTCAGTTCAACGTACAACCAAAGTGTTGCCCGTGTTGATCATACATTGTGGTGTGACACAAACACATTCACATCCCTTGAAAAGAAAAAGTGTAAAAATGTGAAATGTAAAGGTTTCACTCAATGAGAGGAACTAGCAAAAATGCACATACAAATAAGCATATTGAAATGGGTTGCATACCACTGGAGATGAACTGTTATGTCTTGCCATTTAGGGCCAAGTCAAAGCTTCACGTATTGTCCTGTAATGATATTTCCTTTCATCCTCCCCCAACAGAACCCCCTCCATTTCCAGATGGCCATGAAGAATCCAGCAGCTCCTCAGGCAGATCTAGTCTTCTCCCTATTGTCCATTAATAACTGGTATGATGTCAGCCTCCTTACGTGCCAAGAGGTGAACGTTTCCAGGTTCATCGTCCTGCTCCGAAACAGCTCTAAATTTCACCTGGGAACAGTTGTCAACATTTCTACCAACAGCAGCAACAGAAGTGACTTGCAGGCATCCCTGCTGGTTCACCTTGAGTCCATCAAGGATTCTGCATCCACCATAGTGACCTTTGGATGTGACATCCGGGACATCAGAAGGATCTTCACGACTGTGGCAAAGCTCGGGTTGATGCTGCCAGATTACCACTGGATTTTAGGTGACTCTCAAATTGTAGAGGAGTTAAGAACAGAGGGGCTACCGCTGGGTCTCCTGGCTCATGGGCGAATGGGGCAGCCTTCACTGGACCACTACGTCCAGGACACTTTGGAGTTTGTAACGAGGGCCGTAGCGTCGGCTGCCTTAGTATCTCCTGAGCTTGCCCTCATTCCTGGCATCACCAACTGCATGACAATTGAAGTAAAAAATCTCACCTCAGGAAAATATCTCTCGAGGTAGGTTTCTTTTACATGACCTTATGCTTGCATCCGATGTCTTCGTTTCAAGCTACATTTGATGTATAGTTTGATTTTGACAAATCATGTCTGTGCTTTTGCCTTAAAATGTACACATTTGCAGTGTACCACTTGCCTGTATGAACTGGCATACATTTAAAATTTGATCTCTGCTGCAGAAATGGATTATTTTTGGAGTGTGAGTGTGAGATCTGTGTTTTGAAGCAGTTTAGGGTTTAATGCCATATATATTTCTTAGAAAGTATTATTAGGCTACAGGTCAGATCCACAAATATCTGCTTCTTGATTGTGAATATTTTTATATAGTAATAACTTTCTGCACATACTTATTATGAAATGTATTCAACTATCACACATTCCAGATTTTGTAATGAAAAATTGTATTGTGTTGGAATTAAGTAAAAACTGTAGTCTGACTTCACAGTTTGATGATGCAACATCAAACTATTGTGAACTGCCCTGAGGCGATGCCCAAGGCCTGCTTCTCTGCCATCACACATGACCTGCCAACAAATAAGATGGCCAACATTGGCCTGTCACGAATAAATGAAAGCTAACTATCTATCTGACATAAGGGCACCTCTGAAAAACTACCAAGAAACAAAGACAATTGGCCCCAATACCTCATTTGAGAAGTAGAATTCAATTTCCCACAGTTTATAATGATAAAATCTGTAGATTTTCTTTTCTACAACATGGCAGTGTTATATGTGTTTCTATGTGAGATATATCATTCCTAAGGTAAAGTAGAACATTGATCTGTAATACCAAACGTGTGAGTGACATTAGAGATGTAATGTTCCCTACAATCTCTGAATTACAGGTCACAGCTGAATAGATGTCCACACATCCTTAAAAGATGACATTCTACATCCAAAGGGAAAAAAACCAGTGGTCAAGGTCACATTTCACCCTTTCTTTATAGTCCTAAATGAGAAAAACATCAACAAGCCAGTAGATAGAAAGCATGTTCACAGTGAGTAGAGAGAAATCAGATGGGCAGGAAAAACACATGGAGTGCTAGACACTGTGTAGGTAGCTGACACACTCCACATCAACATCACCTTTTCCAACTGTGCCGCGTTAGGTACCAGTCTGGATTTCTTGTCCAGCTGCCACTGGCCTTCGTTCTGGGTACTCGTTGCAGATTTAACAAGTGTTCCCTCCAACTCTGCTGTAGTTGAAAATGTAAAAGCTTCAACACTGCAGAAAGTTTAAAGAAAGAAAAGACTATTTCAAAACGGGACCTGCCTTGTGTTTTTGTGTGTTTCAGGTTCATGGCCAACACGTCATTTGACGGGGTAAGTGGCTACGTTCATGTTCAAGAAGAATCTGTCATTACCTCCGAGAGCCATCACTTCATCTGGAACCTACAGCACGATCCAATTGGGAACCCCATGTGGACGCGTCTGGGCAGCTGGAAGCAGGGGAGGGTGGTGATGGATTATGGGTCCTGGCCCAACAAGAGGCAGTCTTACCCCGGGGGTGACTGGAGGCACTCCACACGGCTGCACTTGCGGGTGGTCACCCTCGTTGAGCACCCTTTTGTGTTCACGCGGGAGGTGGACGAGGACGGGCTGTGCCCCGCTGGGCAGCTTTGCCTCGACCCGCTGACGAACAACACGGCCCTCCTGGAAAGTCTCTTCCAGGGTCTGCAGGGGGGCAACGACACTGTGCCCATGGAGGTGAAGAAGTGCTGCTACGGCTATTGCATCGACCTGCTGGAGAAGCTGGCCGAGGACATGGGCTTCGACTTCGACCTGTACATCGTCGGGGACGGCAAGTACGGCGCCGTCAAAAACGGGCGCTGGACGGGACTGGTGGGCGACCTCATGAGCGGGGCGGCGCACCTTGCCGTAACATCCTTCAGCATCAACTCGGCCCGCAGTCAGGTGATCGACTTCACCAGCCCCTTCTTCTCCACCAGCCTGGGCATCCTGGTCAGGACGAGGGACACGGCCGCGCCCATCGGAGCCTTCATGTGGCCCCTACACTGGAGCATGTGGCTGGGGATATTTGTGTCTCTGCATGTGACGGCAGTCTTCCTCACCCTGTACGAGTGGAAGAGTCCGTTCGGCATGACCCCGAAGGGCAGGAACAGGGAGCGAGTCTTTTCCTTCTCCTCGGCGCTTAACGTGTGCTACGCCATCTTGTTCGGAAGGACTGCCGCCATTAAGCCGCCAAAGTGCTGGACGGGCCGGTTCCTGATGAACCTCTGGGCTATATTCTGCCTGTTTTGTCTGTCCACATACACAGCCAATCTTGCTGCAGTAATGGTTGGGGAAAAAACCTACGAACAGCTCTCAGGTATACATGATCCTAAGGTAAGGGTGCTGTTATTTTTTACATATTTATAGTAATTTCAAAATGACTCCTTATGACTCCAGGCCAGATATGATTTCAGTATTATCTGAGTTCAGAAACCACTAGTACTACTAATAGTAATGCGTCTCTTCTTTAAGCTCCATCACCCATCGCAGGGTTTCCGTTTTGGGACTGTTCGTGAAAGCAGTGCTGAGGATTATGTGAAAAAAAGCTTCCCTGAGATGCACGAATACATGAGGCGCTATAATGTTCCTGCCACGCCCGATGGAATAGACTACCTAAAGTGAGTCCTACTCGCTACCAGCAAAGGAGTGTTTTTCAAGGCCTCGGAAATAGAATTCATAGTTCTAAAGTTGTTGTCTGCCATACCATACAAATCCACTTAGTACTGTCTAAGATGTAGATACTGGGCACTAGAAAATGTAAAAAAAAAAAAAAACATTGTGCTGGAACTACGGAGCAGCTATAAAACGTGTTATTTGTCAGTCTAGCTAAAATGTGACTAGTCTAGCTATGACATCACATGCACAGAAGTGTACTGGAAAGACTTTTGGAATTACCATCTTCAAACAACTTTCTGCTTAACTGACTGCATTACCTGAAAATGTATATGTTCACCTATTTTGGGTGGGATAATTCTTAGACCATTTCATCTTTCACAAACATTTGGATTTTCAGGTCACCAAATCATACCACAAAATGTATTTTATTAATCCTTCAAAAAGCAACAGCCATCACAGAGTTCAGGATGGCTTTTATATTTTCCTAAATACAACTGTAAACTGTGGTTCCTAGATAACATTCCTTTGAAACTGCATATGACCTATTCATGCACAGCTGCTTGCTAGAAACTCAGTTTGTGACTCCTTTCTGCCATCTAAGTATACATACATTTTGTTGAACAGAGGCTTTGGAGCACATTAAAGTCAACAGTGTTGAGCATGTTGATATTACTTGTAATCAGAGTTGTGCCTCTGTGATAATGCACTTCTTTTGACAGAGTTGACAGTACATACATCGGTTATTTGAACTTTGAAATGCAGTAAATGTGCAGATCAAAAATAACATCACCTCCGTGACACGCATGCTCCTCATGAAATTCCAGGGAGGACCCTCAAAAACTCGACGCCTTTATCATGGACAAAGCCCTCTTAGACTACGAAGTGTCTATTGATGCCGACTGCAAAACTCTCACAGTGGGGAAGCCATTTGCAATCGAAGGTAGTAAATTAGCGTGGTTCTGTCTCTAATTCTATATTATTATTATTATTATGTGCTTTCCATTGAGAAATATTTTTGTGAAACTCAACTGTGCACAATTAACATATTTAATATGCCTTTAAGAGTCTGGATTGTATGAAACAAATAATATACATAATCCCTGTATATGGATATGGAATATATTATAACCATGTCACAATATTTACATATTGTAAATTACTGGAGGGTTGTTCAGTATTAACATATATGAACCACACCCACAGGCTATGGCATTGGTCTCAAACAAAACTCTCCTCTGACTTCAAATATCTCCGAGTTGGTCAGTCAGTACAAGTCCGATGGGTTCATGGACATGCTCCATGACAAGTGGTACAAAGTGGTTCCTTGTGGGAAACGGAGTTTTGCTGTCACAGAGGTAAGAGATGAATACATGTTAAAAAAAAAACAGTGACATTTCATTCTTTACAGCCATTTGTGCCACGGCTGAGACTGGAGCTGTACATTCATCGTTCATCAGAAATGCGTTTTGTGCTGATGTCCAGACTTTACAGATGGGGATCAAACACTTCTCAGGGTTGTTCGTAATGCTGTGTGTGGGAGTCGCCTTGTCTCTCCTCACCACTGTTGCCGAACACATTGTCCACCGTTGGGTTATACCCAGAATGCAGAGGCAGTCGCGGTACAAATACTGGCTTCACACCAGTCAGGTGAGTCCATTTGCTGTCATTTATAGCTATAATCAAATTGCATACCGGTGACAGATCAATAATTGAAAACCGAGTCAATTAAACATGCTGTATTACCATATTCCTGATTGGTGTCTCTCCGTGTTTTTTTCATGATGTTTAATATGACTGTCCTGTCAGAGATTACATCGAGCTCTTAACCCAGCCTTCAATGAAGAGAAGTTATCAACAATTGTGAAACCAGAGAAGAGGTGAGGGGCCCCTATTACACAGACTGTACTGATATGTACTTAGCTGCCTGCTAATTGCTGCCATAACCAATGAACTAATTGGTTTAGTCATTACACTGTAAGTATGTGTTAATGTTTATCATGGGCCTACCATTGTTTTTCTTTATTACAGCGTAAAGATTTTCCAATCATGCTTATTCATTACCTATATTATTATCAGCAGCTAATAGCATGCAATATCCCATACGGTTTGAACAGATGTTGAGTTCATTCCAAATTCAATTTCATACTCAATGTCTGAAGTATGTCCGTTTACCAATTTGGATAAATTACCTGGTCAAAATCAAATTACCGGGTGAAACTCTCAAATATTAGTTTATTTGCGTCTCAAAGGCCAAATATTGCAAGCTGTGTAAATGGATAGCTTGCAAAATAGTAACTACACTTGTTGGATTCCGTATCTTGCTGTACCAGATTTTCGTGGAGAGAGATATTTATGAAAGCTTTGACTTTGCAGACATCAGAATTTGCATCCTGACTACTGAAAAACCCTTTCATTTCTTGACTCTACAAAAAAAGGTGCAAACTTGGAAATAACCAGCAAACTCTGTGGAATGCCTCGGAGAATTCGGCCTGCGCACAGCGGTGCGTCCCTGGCCAGGAGGGGCATCAGAATGACCTGGACCGCTTCCAATGCAAAGAGCCCCCTCCCCCACAGGCAAAGAGACAGCTTCCTCTGCAGGCCACGTCCAACGGGAAAACAGACCTGCTGGGTCTGGCGTGCAGCCCCGTGGTGCAGGAGCTGTCGGACCTAGAGACCCAGATTCAGATCATCAAACAGCAGCTGCAGCTGGCCATGAAAAGAAAAAAGGAACTGGAGCAGTATCAGCAAACAAAAATGGCACCCGAGCCCTAGAGATTGTGCTAGCTCGTTTCGGGACTCCAGACATGTGTGAATTGGACTTGGACTAATTTTGTTTATTTATTTGTTTAATTTTATTTGTTTATTTTTTGCTTCCTGTGGGTGCCAGACTGGTTCAGTGTTGCTCGGCACGTTTTTATTTTTTAAGGCGGTTTTGTTTTTGACTTTTTCACCACACAATTGTTATTTTGAGTTTTTTGTGGGCCAATTGGAAGAGCGCTGATAATGGACTGGAAGTGAATGTTTGGACGCGCCAAGCATTTTCAGAGCTCTGCATTTAACTGGCACTGTGTATTTGTGCAGGACTGCTGTCATGGCAGAGTGACTGTCCATGGAGAAAGTGTTGTGTGTATCAAAGCAACAGCTGTTAGCTGTTTGTATAAGGTATCAAAGTGTGATGTATGGTAGCACCTCCTGCATATTGATATAAAACACTAAACCGTTTTATTGAAGAATGCATGACAGCTGTCTCCTGGGCTACAGAGAGTGTTTTACTGTGAACTGCTACAGGGTTCTGAGTGTATTAATTAAAAAGAAGCTTTGAAATACATTTGAAATTTGTGAAGATGGATTCTGTCATTAATTTGCCATGCAACTTGTGAGGGGGATTTCAGTCTATAAAATAATACATTTCGCAGGCAGGATTTACCTCCACGAAACACAGAGACCTCAGAGTTTCAGGGACGTCTGCACTCAAGGAGAAAGTCCTGCCCATTGAGGATCACAGCGTCCTCGCCATAGTTAATATTTCAGTGACTGTGGATTTCAAGGCAACTTCTGCATTTCCGTGGTGTAACAATCTCGCATCTAAAAGCTTGTGCACATAATCCCTTCTGGATATGTCGGCATCTAAGTGAGCTTGTCATGTTTAGGGCTCATAATGAGTCAAGCTTAAGGATGTTCAGTCCCAATAAACATGCTGTCTCCTTGAATTCAAATTCTACAGCCAGCAAAAAGATAATACTTTGACAACAGAGATTAACAGGGAACAATGAAACCAATCATATTAGCATTCAGCAGTCCTGCACAGCTCTCTTAGGATGGTTGTGTATATTTAAATGTATGTCTCAAATAGTAAAGCCCTAAAGCTAAAGCTCAGAATCATCAACACTGAAATTGAAATCAGCAGTAAACTGTTGTACGCTGAGGTTTGAGCTGGTGCCTCTGGCCTCATAGGAGAGTGGTTGCTGGTGTTCTCAGTCAAGAACAGCACACACCTGGCTTTAATTCTGCACTACTTCTGTGCAAGGTGTAAGCCTGCAGGCTATGCAATAAAGCCGTGCAAAGGACATACAGACCAGCCTATTAAGCCTGTGGCTCATTGCACCTGGGGAGACATAAAAGACAATTAAAAGCTCAGAACCGAATGCTTTCACCTTCAAACGAGTATAAAAATCTTATCTGCAGTAAACAACGTCTTAAACCGTCACTTTTGAACACAGATTTGACTCGATTTTATTTGATTTGAACATATTGACTTTAGAATACTGACACTAAAATAATCATGGACATCACCTATCTATACTCTCAACCAATCACTGGTTTGTTACTAACCGCAGGGCCACATTAAAAATGAACCTACAACTGAATTTGGGTTTCATTCATAAATGGCTTCCATGTCAGATTTTTTCATCAGTCCTCAAAAGTCCATATGTCCGATATATCTGTTGTGCCATCAAATCAAGCAACGCTCCATGCAAGGAGTTCAGCAACAGACTATTTATTTGACAGACAAATCAAAAAATATATATGCAGCATTTCAAAGGAAATGCAAACCCCAAATGAAAACAATATACAATTGGGAAACAACGGAACAGTTTGTCGAAACAGTTCTGTGTATTTTCATGCTCAGCTAACGGCAATTTAAAGATGCCATTGCAAAATTAATGCATCACAATTCAATGTGTATTTTACATAATTTTACATCAAAAAATAGGAATACCAAAAACATTCCTGGAAAAAACAGCAGGCAAAAGTTAATCAAAATGTTTTATACAGATAACAAAAATAATACAAAAAAGATGATCTTTGTCAAAAAATTTACAGAAAAAAAACGAATAAAATAATTCTTTGTACAAATACCACATAACAACATCGACATTTCATCAACATCATATATAGACTGTATTTGACTTTGATGAACACATGATGAGGAAGACATTCCTCCCGCATGTAATCCATCAGAACAGAAGAGAAAGCTACAGCACGGTCTTTTACAAAATGTACAAAAACGTCTGCCTCTAACTTGGTACAACGTAATACTATTCTTTCTTTGTTTATTTATACAGTATGCGACAGTACAAAAACATCTTGTGCCTAGAAGTGTTGAGGTGAAGCGAAGGTCACTCTGTGCCGCCCCCTTAGTCAAGTGACTTCAGTCATCGACGCCGAATGGTTCTGAAATGCAGAGGATTGGTGTCAGAGTGATCTGTGCCTGGGATACAGAGCTGCCCCCCACCTTCAAAGTCTGATTACACATCAATCACGGAAAGAAAAGGGCCCAACACGTCGAGATGGAACGTCAGAGGGACGCGGCATCATTTTCGACCCCATTTCCTCCTGAATCAACCATTTTGTCTGTCTTGCTCATCCTGCTAAGAACCCGTGACAGGCCGCCTGATTTTCCCCTCAGCTTACCACACACATTGCGTTCCGTCGCACAGGGCATTTTCCCTGACGGGCCATCCTGAACCGTGATAGGCTGATGGGTTTGCGCTTCACATTTGCCAAGAGTGCGGAGGAATTCTCCGACCCGCTCTGAAGCGCGAGCGCCTGTTAGAGCAGGAGGTCTGTTTGGCTGGCTGGTCGTCAATAGGGCTGTCTGCATGGATTTTCCCTACTGCACAGGATGTCAAAATCAATTTGGAGAAGAACCATTGTATCTCCCTGCTGCTTGTGATAAAAACGCAAGCCTTGCTTCCTTTCTGCCCAGCTTTAAGAGGAATAAATGGAGACCTGTTTGAGCTTGAGCAGATGCGGGAAGGGTGTGCCTGCCGTGAGTCACCAGTGGAAGGGCTTCAGGGCGACATGACTATCCCAAAACACGCCATGAAATTTCAGAAGATGTTATGGAATTGACAACAAATGAAAGGCAAACAAGGGATGCGAACTAAAATATGTCACTTCAGACTAAATATCACAGCTTTCATGATGAAAAAAGCTATTGTGAATTTAGACGCTAAAGTTTTCAAGTCTGTTCAAGGTTGATGACTTCTTGGATTTTGACATAATCACACATAATCTGTTTGACATTTGAACGTCCCCGTGTCCACCCGCCGCTCGTGTCGAAAGCCCGTTCATATGACACGACACACAGGAGGCGAAGCGGAGGAACGATGAGTCACCCGTATTAAACGCGCGTGCAGCACGGTACCAACGCGGGGTGCGTGTGAATGGGCACGGGCGTCCCTACCTGGGCACTGAGGGTCTCGAGAGGACTCTCCACGCGCGGAAATGTCATCAGCGAGAGGCCACGGTAATCCTCCGTGTTCCGTTTGGTAGGGCTCGAGTGGACCCCTTTGAAGTTGTTCACCACGCACAGTACCTGCGAAGCAAGAGGCAGGCTTATCAAGCCGACCAACGGACTCGGCAAATGCCAACAAAGCCCCAGACACTTAGCACATGGCGGCAAAACATCAAACTGGCAACCAATTTTTATTTTTTTTAATATTGTAAACATGACTCAAGCGCTTGACAGTGGCATATGCAAAAGGCAGGTGCTGACTATTCTCGTGCAGTGAACTGACCAGGAAAAGAGCCACAGAGCCTCCCAAGATGAAGCCGGCAATGACATCCGAGCAGTGGTTGCGGTACTCCGAGACCCGGTTCAGACCGGTCAGGAAAGCGGCGCACAGCGTCCCCAGACACAGCACGGGCTTGGCCAGACGGCTGCTCTTCGTTCTAATGGTGCTCGTGATGTACATCTAAAAGCAGGGCAGGTTGGCGCACACACACACACACACACACCCATACGGACATCCACCCACATACACACCCACCCGTCCACACGCACACACATACACCCGCATACACACCCACCCGTCCATACACACCCACCCGCACCCACGCACATCCGCCCACATACACACCCACCCGCACCCACGCACGCATCGTCCGCCCACACACACACACCCACGCCACAGAAACAAGTTGCCCGCTTTACTTCACACAAAGCGAGTGAAGGATCGGGATTAGATAAACACACACAGCTTGTACAAACTTGATGTCCACAGAGGAAGCGATATGAGCAACGTGGTTGTAATCTCGTCCAGCAAGGTCACTCGTATTAATGCACAACTGGCCAACTGCCATGTGAGGACCTCTAATGAGTCCATCACTGCTTCCTATGGAAAACCTGCCTTCTGTGGTATCTACGGTTTGACACGCAAGCGATGCAATATCACGCTGCATGTGGCTGCGACGTGACATGATAATATTACAATGCAGGGCACACACACACTTAACATCGCCAAGAGCATTTGCTTCCAAAAACCCATTCAGAATTTAAATTAAGCTCCGTTAATATGAGTTCTGTCATTGGGGGCTGGGGGTGGAGGCTGGGGGTGGGGAGGGTCACAACCACAGGAAAGATGGACGGAGCCATCAGACTCTTACAGTGACGTAGACAGCAGAGTAGACGCTGAGCGAAGCGTCTTTGGACGGGAAGGACCTCCTGGCTCGCTCCACCACGGCGCGGTTCCCCGTGCAGATGTTCCCGTTGGCGATAAACTGGTGGCTGAACCGGCACTCTGTGCCCGTGTAGTTGGGCTTACAGACGCTGAGGAAGTACGGTGCCAGGCTGCCCGTCACTACCTGCCCGGCGTTCACAAAGATGTCCGTCGCAAACAGGCCAAACGCGAAGACACCTGCGGTGAGAGAGGACGGCAAGATCAGCATCTGCTCGACGGCTCCCGATCGCAACGCTGTCGATGCAGCCGAAGCAATCACGGGGTCGAGGGAGCACAAATACAAATGCAGCAATGGGCAGAACTTTCCGGGGGTTTCTTGGCATTTCTATATTCCTCAGATGGCACAATTACCATGCCCTGCTGAGCAGATTTACACCAACAAACCAAACATTGCTGGAGCAAAGCCGTTCGTCTTCACGCGCCGTATTTCTAAACAGCGTGTAAAGACGGGCTTCCCCATTCCACTCGAGATGATTTTTGCTCTTTTCTCTCCGTTCATTTGCGTGGTCTTGTGATGTTAGGAGAGATATTATCTGACTTGCCTCGGTGTGAAATTGCACATCACTGAGAGTACTGTGTTATAATTCTCATTGTCTGAAGGTCAACACAAGAAAAGAGTTTGACAAGAGAAATCTATAACCATGTGAGAAAGATGCTCAGATGGGGAGAGAGAGAGAGAGAGAGAGAGAGAGAGAGAGAGAGAGAGAGAGAGAGAGAGAGAGAGAGAGAGAGAGAGAGAGAGAAATGCTCTATGGTCTGTAGTCTTGCAGAATGACTACAAGCTCAGAGTGAAAATAATTCAATGCAATGGTCCACATCATTGTAATAGCGGGCCTCAAAGGACACCATTACTGGAGTCTCTCCTGAATAATACATCAGGGTCAAATAATGACCCTGGGGGCGAGGGTGGAGCTGTTAGCTTACTTTATAGCAGACCCCTGCTGCACTTTAGAGGTGAAAGCACACTGAGAATCTATCAAAACACTTAAAAAGCAGAAAGCAGAAGGAGGGGAAAAAATCAACAAATTCTGTGAAGATAGTATCACGATGCATTGAAAGCTGTATTTCCTAAATTAATGTTCATATTTTGAAAAAGTCTGTTTCTTTGTCAGGAAAGTCCTTGCCCCATCATGAGGAGTGTGATGATGCCACAGCCATCTGTGGCTCGGAGTTCAAAGAAGCAAAACCATTGCTGCTCTCTGAATAGGCGGGATGGCATTACACCATGAGATGTTGTGGACAGTTGTGGACATACGTGTGTTCACAAAGGGCAGTCTGGTTTATCCTCAAGAGTGTCTGGCTGCCTTACATTGCAGCATAGGTGGCTGATCAAAAAGATGCAGCTTGGTGTTGCATCTTGGAGGAAGCTTGTCCTTCCTTGGATGACAGGGGTCAGGCTAACTAGAGGGTGAGTGGGAAATGGTATATTGACCAGAGTGGAAGGAAAAATGGTATCCACCTCCTTCATGGTGTGTGAGGAGCTCTATTAAAAAGGACATGATTATTCAGACTACACGCACACATAAAAACACCTCACCAATAAACCTGATAATCCTGCGAATGAGTGGGTTCAGGTAGCAGCACTCCCCCGTCAGGATGGTTTTCTCCTGGGCTATGAGGGCCTCTCGGGTTGACTTCATGATGTACATTGAGATCTCCCCAATGAAGATCTACAAACCAATGAAAGTCATGTCACATCTGTAATGCAGGACACATGAGCAGGAACACATTGACACCACCATAGCCCAACGTTAGCACACCGTCAGCCCACTTTTTGAGAAAAATCCACACAGTAGGAAAAATATAATGTATAAAGTGACGACTTCCTAAGCATTTTACAGCCTCACTGAGATGTATTCCCACTGGAAACCAGTTTATCTTCAATATCCATTGGAAGGTCACCATTACTCAGGGGCTCATTCTAACTGGGGTCGTCTGCCCATCACGGGGTCCATGGTGGGCAGAACGCTTCCACAGAAGTGCATTTTATGCCAAAGGACAGATGCTGAGTTTTTCCTCTGCTGTCTAAGACTCTCTCTCTCTCTCTCTGTCGGCAGGCGTGTTTTGGCTTTAATGCATTTCCTCACTCCTGAGGGTAGTGTTGTGTACTCCTCTTAAAAGCGAGTTTTCTTAGCTCCACAGAAAAATAAGACTGTCAATATCTCATGATTTTCTTTCATGCAAGCATAATGACAGTCACCCTCAACCAACAGAATGGACCATGAGGCCATTTGACACACCCGCTTTGGTGGAGAAAAGTGGATACAAATCTACAAATTGTATGTTTTGTTAACATTTCATTATTTTTCAGCGAGAGTACAACATCAATACTGGCAGCATTCCGTTATTATTATATCAGTCTCATGCTCAATTATAATATAATAATTGTGATTATAACTCATGCACCAATCTATTGAGAATTGATTCAAATGAAATGGCTTCAAACTGTTTTCTTCCTTTCTTTCTGTTCTTCTCCAACACTGCACCCTTATAGGGTTTGTGTTATACTGTATGATTCAAACTAAACTGTGACCTCTCTATCCAATGGACGTGTGAATGGACAAATGTCCAGTGGGAGGTAATAAACTAAGGACGAGGGGGGGGGGGGGGTGGGGGGGGGGGGGGGGACAGAGAGCCTGTCGTATCTCATTAGGGGCAGGTGCTTTATGGACCATACGGAGCCTCAAGCCACCATGGGGCATTGGTCACGGTGTGAAATACAGTAAGGAGCGTTCCAGTTCTCAGCCACCAAATTTAATTTCCCATTCATTAAGTTCACCTTGATCCATAAAGGTAATAAAGCAAAGGCAAAGTGTAACTCTCTCCATCATGACTCTCTCCATCATGACCCTCTCTAAGAGGAACTGGCCTCTGATTCTCACTTCAACACTCAGCGACCATTCACGCTTAGGACAACAAAGGCTGAAGACAGAGTGCCCTCTTGTGTTCATATGCTGTAATCAGCGCATACTAGTCTGAAATGTTTCTAGAACCTCGCACCCATTCTAAAGATCTAGGCAAACAATGTCTGTTCGCCTCCAAGGGTCACCAAGGGTCAAAACAGGGCACTGCTTTATTGTGTATGCTTAGCGTATGCTACACTCTGCGCAAGTCTGACCACAGATACCTGCGCATTCTTCTTTACGTCAGTGTAAATCCAAACACCACACAATTAAAAACAGGAAGAGGTCCGACACTCCACTCACAACGGCGGTGGGAGTGGCAGCCACCACGCAGTAGAGGATGAGGGGCGGGATGAAGCTGCTCTCCTCCGCGCCTGGGTAGGGCTTCATCAGGTCGGCGTCATTGCAGAAAAAGCCCTGGATGTGGATCCCGAATGAGTTGGTACACTCAAAGTAGTAGGCCAGCAGCACCGTGCTGGCCATGATGACCAGCTGGAAGTGAAACACACCGGGGACAGGGGCCATCATCACCATGTCAAACTGCAACTGCATCAGCAACTGATTTTAAAATAAAAAAACAAATAAAAAAACTACTTGGTGCTAAATGTCTGACAATCGGAGCATATCTGCAGCTATCCAAGATACTAAAAGTCAACATCTTCATCTGCACCACCCAACACACACACAAAATCTCCCTCTTTTCCTCCCTCATCCCACACTGCAGTTTCTCTTACGGTCCCCCCACTTTCCGGCAGCCTCTAAATCACTGAGGAGATGGTTACATAAACCTTCCTCTGTAGTCTGCCAACAAAGGGTTCCTACAGAAAACGCCTCAAAAATGTGATGTTATGTAACCATAACCCCTCGTGACACAGAAAAATCAGGCTGTTCTCATTCATGGTGGCATCAAGTTAATTAATTTCAAATCTTCTTTTCCAAATCCAAAAATCACAGCCATACATGAAAAGAAAGACGTGTGGGGATAAAAGAGACTAGCCTGCATTTCCCCATTTGTTTATGGTGCCTTCAAATCTCACATCATCCTGAGTGGTTCATTATCCAAAAATTGAAAGCATTCAAATCTTATTAACATTTTGAACCTAGCACAAAATGGGTCTTTCTGCTGGATTCAGAAAGAACTTTACCCTCACGGAACTTCCACCATCAGTGGGGAATAATATTTAAAGTTCAACAGTGTCTGGAACACCAGACCTGGGGGTTTACAAATACCTACTGGTGTTAAACGTGTTGTAAACTTTGCAGAAAAAAACCGCTGATGATGACAACAAATAGGTGGCAAACTCAAAACCTTCCCGTATTAGCGCTGGTGTCGTGAACTGAATGGTACTGGGAGTTTATTCAATATGTAGTGCCATTCGCCATGAGTAAAAGCAGCGGTTTAGCCCACTCTACAACGAAACTGGCAATTACTTAACTGGCCAACAGGCATTTGGATCGATTTCCAAGCCTGCAGCTCAGGTCGTCGGGTGAGCCGTAAGTGCTACAAGACCAGTGGCCCTGATGGAGTGGTACAACAGGGAAGGCTGTGTCCAGCTGTCTGCTTGTGCACACGCCTGCCACAACGCAACATCCACAAAGAATTCAAAAGGCTAAAGAGAAAGAGGCCGTCATGTTGTGGTCACAGAGGACCATCGCATCCTCCCCGGCAATGGCGTGGTTCATTAGAGCTGTGCGGTGGTCATCACTGACACCACAGACACCAGTGTAAACAGCCCAGTCAGTCATCGCAGGATAAGCCATGGGACCCAATTAGAAGCACTGCTGACTGACAGAGCTTTCGTTTAGTTTATAGGGGAAAAACCATGTTGAACTCTCAGTAAGAATATCAACAACTCTTCAACCCCCCCCCCCCCCCCCCAAAAAAAGTACTATTAATTTTTGAGTTATCAAAGATTTACATTTTAGAATTTAGGATTGCTCACTATAATTTATCCACATGAAACACTTCCATCAATCGTCCTTTTTTTGAGTAACCAGCTGTGAGCAAGATCCCCAAATCTACCATGCTTAGATCCAATTCAGGTGAGCAGGATATTTGAGTATATTCTTTTGCTTTTTTGTCTTATCTGCATAGGACAGTGGGTAGCTGCTATACCTGTGGAACCTAATCTAGCCTAATCGAACCTAATCTACCAAGGAAGAGGTGGTGAGGGGATCTGCTAAAGGCCTCCACATGTTTGGCTCAGTTACCATGAAGAGATGTCACGGCTCACAGAAGAATCTACGTTCAAATGGGCAGGAGGAACCCACTCTGGTTTTCCTTACCTCGGCATCGAGAACACGTCGTTCTAATCACCGCTAATCACCTTCTGCTAGCACATAAAACACATGAAACAATGACATGCACATGAAACTCCATTAGCTCCTATAGCTTCATGGGAATGACCAGTCTGTACCCAGTGAGAACACCAGTGGTCTGCACACGTCTCAAACTAGAGAAACAAGCTGAGGTTCTGTGGACGAGCAGATGTTTTAGTCATACCTCCATTCATAATGTTAGGAAATGGTGTAGCATATCAGCCTCAAGGAGCACAGCTGAGCAGCTCAGAGATCCAGGGGAGAGAACTTTGAGAGGAATGTTAGGAATAGGACATTTGTAGCAGAAACGGTCCCCACCTATGCAGAAACTATGAACTGGAAGTATCTAGCTAGCCCTTATAGTCCCATCTCAGTAGAGGGAGGTTTTCTGTTGTTTAGCAATTGACTGGAGCTATTGATTTGGTCCCATGTCATCCGACAACCATGTAAGTTGAGAAAGCTTGTGAAATAACAAACTGCACTACAATATTACTGTGCACCAGGGGTTTTTTGTTCTGTCTGGGGCAGTTTCTCAATTTTGTCAGTGTCAAGGTCCAGACAAACACGTCGATTGAATGCACTGTTGTAAAAGGAATTTATGAGAGAGAGAGTGAGTATGGGTGAGAGAATGCAGAAGTATGGGTAAGTAGTGTGAAGAACCCCTTTCCTCCAGCAGGGGTCAGTATCTGGCTTCCTACAAAGCCAGGAAATACAAAAGAAATAGCAGGGCAAAACCCATACATAAAAGAAGAGATACAAGGACACAAAACACATACAGAGAAGAAGAGAGATATAATCTCAGTGAAAAAAGAGGAAGATGCAGCGTTCATCTCTTCAGGAATCAATCGAACACTGGACAGTCTCAGATTACCCAGTTCACTGCAATGCAGTCTAAACGCCATAACTATATTTCACCTCCTTCCTTCTAGTTAAAAATAAATAAAATAAGAAAAAAACCTCACAACCAACATCAGGTCTTAATTTCATCCCTGCAGACTGATGAATATCTGGTTTTCTGCCCGAATGCGGTACATGACGTTAGCCCTTTACGTCTGCCTGAGGACTGTGGTGGCCATCAGCGAGGCCCAGGGGCTTGTGGGCCGGAGAGCAGGTTTGGGGATGAATTATTCACTCTGTACACTGGAGTGCAGCTGTTCTGGGAGGAACGAGGGTGGAAGAGCGCGCAGGGAGGGACCGACTCTGCCAGCACAACCCGATCCATCCCACACCTCACAGGGGTGGAGATGTGGCCAGAACCCACATGCGGTACAGAACCCAACAGAGGTGTGGGCCCAACGAGCCACCATCCGGTCTGCTGCTGCCATGTTCTACCGCATGAGCTAAGGGTCCTTCAGCATCCGTGTGTGTGGGAGAAATTCCATTTGCGCAGGTGTGTGCAGGACATTATCAAATGAGGGTTCATTTGTAGCTTCATTCACCGAATCATATATAATGTACTAAGCAGTCATATCAATACTGTAGCCATATCAATGTCATATCCACATGAATAATTCAACATGCCCCATACTTAAAGGAACCCATGGGCAGACAGTACCACAGTTGGGCATTTTTAAGAGAATTATTGGCCGTTACTACAGACGATCGGCAGTTCAAAGGAAGTGGCAGGGTTTCATGGTGCAGCCGGTAAGGCTGGCCCAACTCAGATGCAGCCAGTACCAGATGGCTCCCCCATTCTCCAGGTATGAAGCTGTCAGTCCTGGCGAGAGCCTACCTCAGCAGTTTGCCATGTACTGTCCATATTTTACCTTTACTTATGCATGGCAGGGTCTGCTGTGTTTGTAGAGGCTGTCCCCGTTAGGAAGGGGGTAGTGGCTGGGGTGCCATGATCCCAGGGGCTTGTGGGGTCTGAACAGGCCCACAGCGCCGGGTCTGCATCTCACCGCGAGTCTGCACGTGTCCAGCTCATTAGCTCACACACACACACACACACACACACACACACACACACACACACACACACACACACATTAAAATGTCAGGAACTTCTATTCATTTATATATAGCGTGTGAGTCATACTCTATGTACATTTTTGAAGCTCAGCAGAAAAAGAAGGATGCAGACTGCCGTTGTGAACGCAGCCCAGCCAGACTGCTATCCCGCTCATGTTTGTAGTCATTGTGTTCGGCCACCGCCGCCGTTGTTGTTGTTGTTGTTTTCTGCACGGTCACTGACCACAGAAACAGGAAGGGAGCAGCCAGAATGTGGACGGGGTCCAGCCAACGCGGCGAGGCACCGGAGGGGAAGGTGGCGAGCATATGTCACCGTATTGAGCAGTGCTTGCAGTCAGGAGGCTGCCTCACAGACAGGACGCTTCAGTGGAGGAACAGACACCGTGGCGCTGCGATGAAGACCACCTCGTCTTCCTTTCTTTGGCCTTTTTCATTGCATTGCATCACAGTGACCCAAATTCCACGGAGCGCGAGCGCTTTGTTCATCGTTAGCTGGCGGGAGGACGGGGCGGTGGCGTCACGGAGAGGAGGCTAACGATACCCAGACACATCCGCCCGCTTTGATCCTGCTTCAGTCACGTCACGGCCATTTTTCACTGTCATCAAAGTTTATAATAATCAGCTCTTAGGGAAAAGTATTGGTGTTAAGGATCCGTGTTGCTGTGTTGCCCACAGCACGCCGTGGTCACGAGAGATCGGCGACACGCAAGATCATTTTCTGCGTTTGGTTTCTGGGGCTTCGAGGTCAGGAGAGGAGAGGTGAAGGTTCCAGTAGGCAGCGTGAGTAAGACTGCCGTGTTCCTCACACGTGGCACTGCCCCTCGCTTACACGCCAATTATCAGCCACACGTTTACGTGCACACCAGCTTCAGTTAGTTCTTATCGCCGGCCTAGTCTGGCGACAGTCTGACAGTACCCTGCCAATGTGAAACAGCTCAACTTTCCTTCCGGGTGATAAAGGGACAAGACCACTGGCGTTTGACAGGTTGTTAGTTGGCCGTCAAAAATTTTGGACCAAAACTGGGATGCTGAAAAGGCAAAAGCTATAAAGTATATATGTGTGTGTGTGTGTGTGTGTGTGTGTGTGTGTGTGTGTGTGGATGTTAAATTGCCCATCTGAATTGTAATCCATCCCTGAACCTCAAGACTCTGCAAATTAAACACCGGCCTAGGATGATGCTGAGTTAGGACCTCAGCATCAGGACCTCAGCATCAGGACCTCAGCATCAGACCTGCGTTCTTGGACCATTTGTACCCTTCCTGCTTTTCCTAATACACAGCGCAGCAAAAAGCTGCATATGAAGAACAAAACCACTTGCACCGAGCAGGCGGCCCGCGGAACACGTCCCTGAACTCCCTGTGAGGGTCTGGAAGGGTTGGCAGGCACTTCTGATGAAAGGGATTTAACAAAATTTTTAATTAAACACCCATCCAGCACTGTGACATTAACGTTGTCTTTGAAACATAGAGCGTGTCTGCAACCCAGATTTCAACGCACAAAGAGGGGGCGGAGCAGCCCAAGATTACCCATACACCATTAACTTGCACTTTACCTGGATTCTCTTGCTAGAAACTCACCTCCACAAATATGAAACACGGGATGATGGAGTAACTACGCTGTATGTTGTCAGACGCCATTTCCACAACTCACGGGCCAGTCGTTGACAGTCTAAAAGACAAAATATTAAAAGTAGCCATATAAATAGAAAAACTAGGGAAAGGATTTCATAATAAGGATTTTATAACTCTCGTCTTTCACAAACATACAGTCTCTGAACTGTTGAAACAAGGGGGGGGGGGGACAGAAACCTCATTTAATAGGAAATGTCATTTGATTAATTGTTAATAGACATCATAAAGAAGTCAGAAATGTTCATAGGGTCCTATGGGCAAGAGAGCGAGACATGGCTGAACTTCCACAAGCCCCCCGAGTCTAGATAACAGAGGTTACAATGATAGTCATTTCAGTTATGCCTACTAAAATAGTGAAAAAGCAAAAACCTCTTGCTCCCTGATATAACACCGCAACTAAAAGCAGATGTATGTTCCAGGTAGGATGTTGAGTGTTACGGAGCTCATCAAACATACGACAGACCCCAGGTTCCTGGGGCAGGCGGGTGTGTGCCAACATACGGCCGAACGCTTCACACCACACTGCACCACTGCCCGGTAAACCTCCCTTTATCTGAACCTTGCCCCGTTCAGATCAAGAGTGAAACCAAATTCTGATATCTGCCCGAAAGTGACGGCCATTCATTGGTCACTGTAGGGCCTAAGCAGCAGCGTGTCAAGTCTGGGCCCTCGGGCCCTCAACCCAGCGAAACCAGCATCAAGGTTAAATGTAAATGTAGCCTCCCCATTCCTGTTAAGAGACAGAGTTTTTGGAATAAGTTATCTGAATAGTGGTGCAAAAACCATAAAAAGATATTGTAATTCAATAAACTAAATCAATAGGTACTGTAATTCATATATTTAGTGTATAATATTATATATATAAAATGAAAAAAGTTATATCAATAATGAGAAATACAGGCAGATGCTTTTGCTCATGCTGTACCATTGGGGAGGCGCCTCATTGGCTCCAAGTTTATGCTGCAGTAGGACAATGACCCCAAATATATCACCAATGTTATTAAGACCAATCTTCAGCATCAAGAAGAACAAGGAGTCCTGGAAGTGATTATATGGTCCCACGTTCTCAGCATCAAGTCAGTTTTGGATTACATGAAGACACAGAAGGATTTGAGCAAGCATACATATCCATGGAAGACCACGGGCTAGACCTCCAAGACGTTTGGAACCACCACCCTGCTAAATAGAAGTGCTAGGTGTAAATATACCTAGAAGAACTGATGCTGTTTTGAAGGCAAGGAGTGGTCAGACCAGATACTGATTTGATTTGGATAATTTTTTGTTCACATTACATTCTGTTGCATTCTTACTTTGCAGTATTTTCTCCACACCTGCCTAAAGCTATTTAAATGCATGTTTACATATATTCACATACAGTGGCAGCTCATTTCATAGTGTTTAGTGTAAAATCATCAGTGTACCTCAAGCACAACCAAACTTCCATCTTCATTTCCTCCATGAGACTGTAGGAATCACCTATAAGTCTGATTAACCTCCTGCCCATGTAGGAGATATCTCCTAATGCAGGGTGTTGTACAACAGGGACATCTACCCACACACCAAACACCCCCCCCCCCCCCCCCCCGATACCTCCCCCTACCCCATTCCTGTAACATTTGAGAAACAATAAAAAAAATTATTTCATTTAATGATTACACTTTTGCACCGAAGATTGCAAATAAGTAGTAGCAGATGACATTTTTCATCGTGTGCTGGGAGCATCGTGATCAATCTAGATCAGGGGTGCTCATTACGTCGATCGCGAAGGAAGTGTCGGTCGATCGCGAAGGAATGTGCGTAGATCGCGTCACATAAAATAGTAGTAGATGAATCGCACATTTGCACTGACGGTTGTATTTTGACTGACATTCACGGTAGCCAATTTGCAATCCACTCAACAAATTACGTTCGCCACCCCCCACCCCCCCCCCCCCCCCCCCCCGCTCAACAAATTACGTTCGCCACCCCCCCCCCGCTTAACAAATTACGTTCGCCACCCCCCCCGCTCAACAAATTACGTTCGCCGCCACCCCGGTAGATCTTTCTGACTTGGTCATCTTATAAGTAGCTCGCAAGCTGAAAACTGTGGGCACCCCTGATCTAGATATTACGGCTGACAGTACTGTGGGTGTTTTTAGGAGTCACGACATTTGCATGTTCAACCAGCATAAACAATTTCGGTGCAAATAAAGCTGGGTAATCTTAACTTGTACGTGTTTAATACACTACAATACAAAGATCGCCACCATTGTGGTGTGTAACAATACAAACCTCTTAAAGTACCTTTGTCCTACATGTATTTAGCAAAACAAAATACAACAAACATTGGCATCACTAAACATTTAATCACAATGTTAAGGAGGATTCAGACCATCGTGCTCTGTCTGAAGAACCAGAGGCTGATGTTACGAGCTGAAACCTAAAAACCAGGTGCTGATTCATTCACATGTGAAGCTTTAAAGTCCAGTGCATCATTCGGGTGCTAGAGAAACAGCTGTAGCTTCCATACACACACACACATATATAAGGTGCTTTTTACAAGTCTTTTTCACTGCTTGTAATTACCCTGAACGAGTCCCAGATGCACACTGCTACTGCTTGGCATGAAGCTGGAGCATCGTTTCAGATATCTCACGTCTGGCTCCAGACAAGCAAACAAAGCAACGATGTAAACACAACAGAACACGCATCACACCTGAGTACGTCAGCACAGTTCAGATCTTCTGCCCAGAGGTTCACAATCTTTTTTTAATTCATTCCATCTAATAATGCAGAGGGGAATCGCACTTTCCCTCAGCCTGCCCTCCCCAACAGTCTCAGTAGGAGACTCCACAGAAAGACGTGAAGTTTGATGGCTGCTCTAAACGCTAACGCTGTAGGGCTATTTGCATCCTGTTCGTTTCAAAACCGTAAAGGTTCATTTTGACAAATCATGACACTGGAAAATCTAAATGACGAAATGCAAACTAATTTGCTAAATTATACATTCACACAACATCACTCCAGCCCATAGGAATACATATCTGTAACTCTCCAGGACAGATGTTCCAACATCTGTATTCTGTCTGCAATGCTTCTGCTATAAACAAAATGCATTTCCACAGGTAAAGAAGAAGAGGAAGGGGGAGGAGGAAGAGGAAAGAGAGAAATTATTTGTTAGGGCTCTCGTCTGTCAAACTAGTCTGTGTGTAATCAGATGAGTGTAATGAGTCTCGATTCCCAGACACCTGGGCAGTCAGGGCCCTACTGACAGTGGAAGTGGCATGGGCTTCAAACAGAAGCCCCTGGGTTTCTTCTGAGGTTTTAACTGAATGAACCCAGTGACATGGGAAGGCAGGATATTCTCTCTTCTTCCTTCAAAGAATCCAACATCCACCCAGCTCTACTGAGCTCTACTAAATCCAGGAATTGTTAAGAGGACTTACATCAGCTAGTGAGTAAACGGATGAAATATCACAGCCATCATATTAAATATAATTAACTAAGTTTTGAATTATACACAAAACCCATCACCACAATGAGTCATGTGGTTCATTGTGCAGCCTACAGAATCTGTGTCACCACGATGACAATTCACAGCCACACCTCTAGAAAGTCTCTTGATCTGCTATGTGAAATTGTAAACTGTGTGTCAGCTTACATGCAAACACATAGAACAGTGTTGAGAAATCTACTTCAACTTGCATCTCTCTTTTGCTCTTCATCTTAACTAAAAAGCACCTTGCCTACAGATGTCTTTCTTTGGGGAGATTCAACATTATTAGGCTGCTTGCTTCAGGTTATAGAAAAGTTCAAAATATCATGCTTCAGCTGACTCAAAATAACTCTTCAGCCTCTCCAGATTTAGATCATATAAACTATCATTTTGCATTCTGCGCTTTCAGATAACAACCCGCAGCTGTTCAAGACCGATTTAGTGGTTACTCAAACCAATAAAGAAACAGCAAAGACATTCAGAATTCTCTGATAAAAATCACCAAGAATAAAGAATCAAACAAATACTGACAAAATCATTTAGAATAAATTAACAGTCAGGAAATGGCGTGCCTTCAGATTTAGGTTCGCTTCAACCATTCAGCATGGTTCAATGGGACACAAGTCACCTTTTGACCTTTAGAATTCCCTGGTGCTGCAGTACCCCTCCCCCGCTCTAGATCACAGAGAGAGAGAGAGAGAGAGAGAGAGAGAGAGAGAGAGAGAGAGAGAGAGAGAGAGAGATTCTCCCAAGTGGCTGAACATGACATCTCCAGTTCTGGCCTCCACCAACAAATCTCTGAGACTACCATCAGGGTAATGCAATACCAGTTAGAAAGACAATAATGGCATAGGAGGTTTGTGAGTCTTCCTTTGGGACAGCTGGCATGGAACCCATGCAGAGACCGGACACGGCCTCCTCCCCGTCCCCTGTAGGGAGGGACACGGCCTCCTCCCCGTCCCCTGTAGGGAGGGACATGGCCTCCTCCCCGTCCCCTGTAGGGAGGGATGGGACACGGTCTCCTCCCCGTCCCCTGCAGGGAGGGATGGGACACGGTCTCCTCCCCATCCCCTGTAGGGAGGGATGGGACACGGTCTCCTCCCCATCCCCTGTAGGTTGGGACACGGCCTCCTCCCCGTCCCCTGTAGGGAGGGATGGGACACAGCCTCTTCCCCGTCCCCTGTAGGGAGGGACGGGACACAACCTCCTCCCCGTCCCCTGTAGTGAGGGACGGTAACAACAAGGCTGTGTTGAAGCAGTAATGCTGTAATGCTGTAAATGGATAAACAAGCAAATCGGGAGAAGGAAAAGCGGTCGCTGACATGCATGCAAAGATGAGCAAAACCTGACTGGCTACAATCAGTCAAGCATGCCACCCCTCATTAGCAAATGAAGTAACCTCTGAGGTGATGCTTGATGACAAAAGAATGGTAATAAGGATGTGCACATTGGGTGTTTATCAGCCACTACGACATCACCATTACCACACCATGATCTAGGTCATGTGCCTTCTTCCATTTTTAGACATGCCTAAAAAATGGAAACGGTGAAATCACCACCGTCCTGGAGGTCTCCTGAAGCACATGGTGCAGAGGGGGGCTTGATTACTGGCCATCTTGAATCAACCACATTAGAGCAGTGAAGTCACCAACTTGTGCTTGTGTAATAGTGCCGAGAAAAATAAAATTAGGTCTACGTTTGAGCCAAGGACAAGAACACGCAGGTGGTACTTCAGGAATGCATCAACTATAAACTCGGTCCTCACAAGCAATGTAATGGTATTTTGGAACATGAGGGCTGCAAATCTGTTTGACCCGTTTAGGAAATAAGGGCATATTCGTGAGGGACTTATGTAGTTGAGCAGAATTCTGCACCAATCTTGAATGACGTAAATCCTCAGCTTTGCGCTTGGATATAACACCTCGAGAACTCTGTATGTCAATTCCTCTTCCCATTTGCCAGCAATTAACAATAAGAGAAAATCCATTACTGGCACATGGGTCAGTCAATGTGTGGCTGGTCAAAAATCATTCTTCAGTGAAATACTGCATCTAAAGTGCTGGGTAATTAAAAATTTTAATTTTGACTGAGAGGTGTTTTGGATTAGGTGCCCTAGAGAATGAGAGAGAGAGAGACAGATAGATAGAGAGAGAGAGAGAGAGAGAGAGAGAGAGAGAGAGAGAGAGAGAGAGAGAGTGAGAGAATCTTCCACCATGCACTTTCAGTGTCATTAATCATCCTGTGTCCGGCCTTTAGACTGGTCTTCACACCTGAAGAGCATCAAGTCTTACATTATTTATCCCATTTCCAATATAGCTGTAGTTTTCAACACCATGAACCCTGTTCATCCACCACTGTCAGGGCATTAAGTTAGTGCAGAGTCAAGGTAGACTAGGGAAACGGCCCCCAACACTAGCAAAATGGCATTCACCCGTAACACTGCAAAGGAACAGAACAGCTACAGGTTACTTACTGTAGAGGGAACAATATGGGTAAGAGAGCACAGAAAGAACACACACTACACGGGACAGGTGGGTAAGATCTTGAAATGTAGCAATCAATCATTTGTGATTACAAAATCTGTAATTTAACAGGCCCAGTACACCAAGTTGTTTTTGACATTGCTGCTATCCGATTCATACAGTAGGCTAACTGGGAACATGTGTTTAAATTGCAGGTTATATAGCCCAAAGCTCAACTGCATATTGGGTAACACAGTGATTCAGTATGGAAGTTGACTGAAAATGCTACACATCTTCATACAACTAAAGATGACAGCCAGGTCATTTGTGCTAGTGATTAAAATGAGAAGTTAATGTGAAAACCTGTGTGAGTTTAACAAAAGTAACCCTATTAAAATATTGCTTCTGTGTTCCTCTACTGAAGATCTCAAAATATTCCAGAAAACTTTTAGAAAACAGCAAAATAACAGATTATAAAAGTCTTCAAGTCTTCAACCATTTAATCTACAATCGAGTTTGTAATTAATTAAAATAGGTTATCACTGGACTCTGGACCTGGCTAAGAATATATATATTATACATTATACATCCACTAAATATGTGGAAGAAAATGCCTGACTTAAATTAAGTATTTCTTGTGAGTTTTTTTTCTCAAGTTATCTCACCAAGAAGCAATTTTGTTTCCACTTACATGCCTTTATCTTAGGTCACAGCACGGAAGTACCAGTTTCGTTTTTAGTACATCTAAGAAAATCAGTACTATGCAACACTGGTATCACTATAGTCTTTTATAACAGGACTTAAAATACAACAGAAATCCAACATGAAGTGTGTAGTTTTGCAAATGATTGCCCCAGGTTGCATGCACACCAATAGTCAGCCAAATTAAGACTCACGTCAATTAAGGGTGAAGCACGTGAATCAAAAACCGACCAATACTGAATGAGACATCGTCAATCATGACCTGTCTAAGACACCTCGGGGTCAGATTTCACCTCCATGTGGAGATGTAATCCATATTTTTCAAAAGCAAGAATGGAAAACTTGTGCAGCATTAACTGCTGAGAAACAAAACCCCTTAACATGAAAGTGAAGAACCCTACATCCATCATTTAATAACGGAGGTAAACTCACGTATACCATTCTAGTTTCACTCTAAAGTTTTATTCTTACGGTCGATGAGTTCAAGATGAACGCTTACTACTACAGCACGGAAACGCTACAAGAACATATTCATGTTTTAGTGGCTGTCCTGGTATTACGGTATATCATGACAAACGTGGACGTCCAGCAATGTACCCACGTACCCACAGCAATGAATGTGTATCAAAGGAATCGTGTTATAGGCAGGCAATGTCTTCTAGATAAACCCATCGCAAATATTTCAAGTCTTTCAAGACGCAGGCCGCTGCAAGACGCAATTAACTGACATAATTCCGTGTACATCAAGGACAGTACTTATATAATGTAATGCTATAGTATGCAAGATATAGCTAGAAGTTTATTTGTATATAATAGCATAGTAAGCATCAACCTATGATCATCATGTGAGATATAGCCAAAAAAATTAATAAAATAAATCTGGCATTCGCACTGCTCCATAGAGCAGTGGCGTAAAGTGGACTGAATATGCAGTCATTGCATGTCTTACATAAGCTATAATTTCGGTATAAAACATGTTAAGTGTCAAGAACGATCTTGCATCTAGACAACTGCTTCTAATCTAGATGACCAAACCTGCAGGTCTACCAAAAGCTCTATACCTCTACCACGACGCCTTTGGTCTTAACCTAAATTACGCTTAGAGAAACAGTGACTTGGTATCATGTAGACTGAAAACTGCATACTCAAATATGCAAAACTGCAACTCAAATGTGCAAAACTTCAGATGATCGATGTGACTATTTGTACAATAAAATCATCCATCACGGAGGCGAGCTATGGAGACAGGTGTCCGTACAGATCTGCCCCAAAACGTTGTCCCGACTCCGGCTCCTCAAGGGTAGCACGCACACTTGTCTCCAACGTGTAGCTCACCGTCGAATTACCTTGGCTTTTCACGTTACAAACAATCCGTTTTCATGACTAATTACATAATTGCGGTTTTCTCTTGCAACTCGTATTCAAACTTCCTCGTGATCTTACAACAGAAGCTGGACGCAACATCCAAAGAGCTCGACGCACAATGGCAGGAATGGTGGGTTGCAACTACAATGCTTATTCCTCCCTTCCCGACCGTTTCGCCCCTCCGACCTTATCTCTCAACTTACTGTGCGATCGATGTCGTTATACTCCGCTGAAGACGCAAATCCATCAAAGAACAAGAAGGACGGGGCGAAGGCGCGTCGCTATTAGTCCATCATCTTCTTCCTCCACACCGATCCGGTGCCACAGTGCTGGGTGCTTGATTTGAGATCAGTCATTAGAGGCGATCGTGAATGCTGGAGGGGTTGATACGGACGCTGTGTGTTTGTGTGTGTGTGTGTGAGAGCGAGTGTGTGTGTGGGGGGCGGGGCCCAGCCCAGGCGCGTGAGCGGGCGTGGAAGGGGATACAAACAACCAGAACAGCCCTCCGATCATACGACGGATCCCGAAACCCGATATACAAATGGGACGTGGAGAGTCACCGTTCACGTCCTAGTGCGTGGCTGCCCACGCCGCATCTGGAACCGAGTGGATACCTGCTGGTAGGAGGACAGGCGTCGACAGGCAGCGCGCGCCAATATCAGAGCACATGCGTTTTTATTGGGGGGGGGACACCGGGCAAAGAACGAAATAGTCGGGATTCAAAATGAACTCTCACTCTGTTTCTGGCATGGAAGGATGATTTGTTACGGCGACCCATACTCACACATCTGATTACCAAGAGGATGTGCTGTCAGCTGTTTAATTCGTCACGTTTGTCAGCAGGCACGAGGACAAAGAGACTGAAGGAATGCAGATTAGCGCGTGTTGCGTGGCTCGCGCGGTGCCGCCCCCGGTCCCCGTTTACCGGACGTCAGAGGGGAGTCCCCCCTCCTTTGAGCTGGCCGAGCTCGGTGTCACCCCAGAGCCCACTACACACGTTTCACTATACAGTACCCCAGACTACTACTATATACACAACATAGGCATGTAGCCTACACTTATATTTATATAAATCAGCAGCGCGCCGTCCAGTTTAACCGTGATTTCACTCATCAAATGTGTGACTGAATTGATCAGTTAATAGCAGTGAAATCACCGCATTGTGGCCGTACAGGACCGGGCACCTCTGTAATAAATTGCTCCAAAAACTACCTTTGAGGCACAGGTTTCATCGAGGGTTTATCGGGCTCACTACTAAGTAAAACATTTTTTAGCCAGGCAATCATGAAAAGCATAAAAATGAGCTTGTCAAAGTCCCATGACGGGCTTTGAGAGTGAGTGATACCAGACTACTGTACTGTACAGGTCATGCTACTGGCAAAAAAGTAGGTGTCAGAAAATATACGTTTAGTATATCCTTATGACTAAATGAATTGTCCCACAGTTGAATACCAGTTAGCAGAGTATAGAAAAAAATGTCATTTTATATGGATTTTCTGACACAACTCTATACTGGAGATGGTGTGGGTCCTGCACTTCTGTATGGTACAACTTCACTTCCTTAACTTTTCTTAACTTTCTTTTCTTTAATAATCTTGCAACACTAAAATATATTGTTAAATAGTCGAGTTTACCACAAAATGGATTTAAAACAGAAATTTCAATCAGCATTTTCATTAGTTTCATCTAAGATGTATTTTGTCAAAGACAGAACCAGCACAACTAAAGTAATACATCTGGTAATTGAATAGTTTATCTGAAATCAATGCTATCATTTTTTTGTAATGATTTTTCTATTTTTATTCTATGTGAGAATTAAGTAGAGTGGCACAGTGAGAAAAACACTCAAAACATATATATTAAATATTATAACAAAATATATTAATAGACTATTGCTTTGCTGTTTTTTCTTATTCCATTATTATGTATTAAGCATGCATTTTGTTGTGTGATTACATGAAGTTCAAACAACATCCTGTCAAAACATGGTGAACTATTATATACACAAATATTCTAATATGTAAAATTTCTGATTTATGCTTTACCTCTGAAAATATTTCATCAGGCTTGCAATTTTCATCAAAAATGCAATTCACTAATTTTGCTACAGTGTCATTGTTTTCTGAATACTGCGTGTTTTGTTTCATGGTAATTAATTCATTCATCGTTGATTAAATATTTCCATTTATAGTAACAGCTGCCAAATCTGTATTTCAGTCCAGTAGATATAATGGATACTCAGGGGTCCTTGCATGCAAAAAATACTGGCCCAACATTTTCTATCAAACAAAACACCATTCAGCATTAACAAGTTGTTTTTGTTGGAGTGTTTAGTCAGTGTGGTCTGGGCTTTATACATAATGGAGATGAGATCAGATTCAGGCTCACAGCCAGAGGTTTCGGTCTCAACTCAGCCATGTTACCCACCTGAGGCTTAACTTAATGCTTAGAGCATCAGGCTCTAGCTCAGATTTACAACAAAAGATTTGGAAATGGGCCACCTGCCGTCAGAAATGAACAGGTTTTCAGTGTATTTATGCAAATATCAAGAAATAACCATCTGTAACGGAATCACAAGTTGAGCTTTTCAAGAAATTTGAGTAACAGAT
This sequence comes from Brachyhypopomus gauderio, assembly GCF_052324685.1. Lineage (NCBI taxonomy): Eukaryota > Metazoa > Chordata > Actinopteri > Gymnotiformes > Hypopomidae > Brachyhypopomus > Brachyhypopomus gauderio. The sequence goes on along the minus strand of NC_135220.1, from coordinate 12,619,537 downwards.
CAGACGACTTGTTTTATAAGAGATAAAAATGACCTGAGACTATCCAGGAACTACTATACTACATACATGCATATATCTATAGTATATACATACATCTATAGTACTATATACAGGAAACCATTCTTAGGAGTGAGGTTCACTCTTTTCCAACCCATTACTACCACTTGAGTTTTAGTTCTTAGAAATGCATCACATCTCTTCAGCTTGTCACTGGATAATAGTAATATATTACTTTATGTATATAGGTCAGAGGAGTTACTTACCTATTTGATTTCTTAGGCTATAGTTTGGCCACAGAGGAACCCCATTCATGTTTAGTGCATTCAACCTTCATTCACTTATTTAGATGCAGATTTGCTTTGCATGAAGTCTTGGCAGAGGCCAGTTTATTGTACACCACAACTCACCCTCATGGCCTGAAAACAGTGGAGTTACTAAAGAAGACTGCATTCAGTGGTATTCAGTGTGAACGCAGTCAAACTACTGTTGATTTAGACATCCCATTTTTCTACAGCGGTTCTTGCGCTGAGGGGTTGCCATGGCAATGCAAGCCAGCATGGACAGAGGTATTGCATGCCCCGGTTTTAAATCAATGTGTCGACAGTTTTGGCTGAGCCAATATTTTGCAAATGAGACTCTGGAGAGACAGGCCAACCATGACAATGGGAATTGTTTCACAGCCATTTTCTTCAGACCAGCTCAGTATTTAGTTTTTTCTTCTCTCATGGTTCAATTGAAGGTCTTTTCAGAGTTCTACGTTTTATGTTTTTGTCACGTTACAGCCCCGGACCCCACCCTTTAGGGGTGGGTGGGTGGGTGTGTGTGTGTGTGTGTGTGTGTGTGTGTGTGTGTGGTCTGCGTCTATATATGTACTTCCTGTGGGTGTGGTTGTTTGTGGATCTGTTCACCCATCTCGTTAGTCTAATGTGTTACACGTGGGGCTCGTTATGTGTTGTGTATATATTGTGTGAGTTAGTCCCATGCTCATCTTTGTGTGAGTCTGAGTTGTCAGTGTTGCTTGTTTGGTACTTTGGTAGCCATCTTTTGTGATATCGTGTTGTATGCAACTCGTCTCGGCATCCTCTAAGCCTTGCATCGTAACAGTTTTATCTAAATTCTGTCCTGAAAGCTGTATAAAAGTGATTTAAAAATATGATTGGTTCACTGTGTTATGTGTAATATATACACAATGACAAGCAAATCTGTGAAGCACTCGTTTTACCTCTAGTATTTACTATCTTCAGAGTGCAACAGTAATACTTTTTTTAGTACTAATACTAAAAACTAAATTATGAAACTTTTGTCTTTTAATGTTGGCGGTATTGAGCCTCGGGATATTATTACTATTATGTTTAGTAAAAATCTAATAGTGATGGAAAATAAGAGAGGTGATCAGATAAATATAATTATACCAATATATAGCAGGGAGATGTCTGTGGGAAAGCAGACATATTGTGAAAATAGATATCCTCTGTCATGTTTACCCAGCAATCCCATGTGTACCTAAATCTGGGTTTTCCTAAAACAGCCGGATCGTGCGAAAAGAGGAGAAAAACAGATCCTGAGTGAGGGCGAGTCACAGAGAACCGGCAAGAGGGCGTGTTCTTCTCCGAGCCCCCTTTCGTCATCCTAGAGGAAGTGCAAACACCGGGGAGTTAGAGCAATAATCTAACAGTCAAACATCTGCTACGGCTGCTCCTGCACTGGCCTTCATGTCCAGGTAAGAACATCCCCTGGATGCTTTTGCACTAGCCTGCTGCCACACCTCACAGGGGAGCACCATTTTTCAAACTGAAACCATTTTACCACTCCACATAACAAAATAATCACATGATAGGATTTATGACTGTGATAAAAAAAACTTTACTCCATCACAAATGATGTCTTCAAACAGTCTGATTCACTCAATACTGTGCTACAATGAAACTGTACCAGATTCATACATCATCTCATAAGCACTGGAAACTCATGACTACCTCAGCACTTGTTCAGGTCTGCTGTGTGAGAACATCTCATTCCAAGATGAATCTCCCCACATAAATCCTCACTATTCCACTCCAAATTGTTATTTACTGTTTTATCTCTTACCACTCTTCTGAAATCTTAAATCTATCTGTAAATATTTGTTGTTTCATGCTGTTATTAGTATTGTGTATAATAGTCTATCAATCAGATTAAATGAAAACCCACATAACTATCATTTAAAATCACATACCAATCATTTGACCATAGTACGCTCTTATGTTATGGTGATACAGCTTATGGTAAATAAGCACATCTGTCAAGCAATAACACAGTATAGAATTGGATTTGCATCTTGTATTCATACCAGACAGATCTATTTCACTAACTGTACTATAAACCTCATTAGCACTGAACAATGTCACTCCTTCATCCCCAATTCTTCATATTCTCCATTTTTGGCTGCCATTTTGGCACAAGTGTTTTTTGAGCAGAGGATTCATCTGCCTGTGGTGAATGCTAGCACATGCTATAAATAACCTGGGCTGGGGGAAGGTAGCCATGGTAACATCATAACGAATACAACGGCTGGGGTGGGGGCTCTTCAGAAGACACGGCTGAATTGGAGAATGGGAATTACACAGTTCTGCCTCACAGTCTCACACACACACACACACACACACACACACACACACACACACACACACACACACACACACACACACACACTCTCTGTCACTGTCGCTCTCACTCTTTCTTTCCCATACACACACACAGACGCCCCCTTTCTCACTGGTATATCTTCAGGTATCCATGTCAGCATCCATACAGAGGTCACAGGGGCGCGCAGATAAACAGATCACTGCTTACTTCACCTGCATTAGTGAACTAATTCAAAGGCTTTGAAATATCTGATCAGCTCGATGGCTACTGTGTGAGTTTAAAAACAATTAAAAAAACGCAATTACAGGATTTTTAATGAACCTGTCTGTTGTGGGATCTATTACGGTGACTGATGCACATCGTCCTGAAGATAAAGCAACACATTCACTACAAAAACACAACAGTTAGTACCAGCTAAAATCTAACATTTAAAATCAGTTACTTTTAGTTGAATCCAATGGCATTTTATTGGCCAACTAGGTTTTCCACGTTGCACACTTTTGTGTTTTGTTCCAGATAAACAAGGCAATTACAACAACCCCTGATTTCTGCACTGACATCCAGGTTGGTATATATAAACTGGGCTCACCTTACTATTACATCTGAAAAGAATTCAGTTCATCCTCTGAGACATGGTGCACAACACATTCTTATCCAGGCCCCTGTCAGGTTGCTGTCATTACTGACACTCCCTATCTCTATGAGAACACGAAGGTCAAACAATACTTTCACTTGCCAAATCCATACATACATACATACTAATGCCAGATGCATTCAGGGTAGCCAGTATTAAAATCACATTAATATTTTATATGGTTGCCTGTTTTGTGGTGGAACCCCCAGTCTACTGACTGTATTACAAGCAATGGTGTCACACACTGAAGACATTCTGTGTGTTATTTGTATCCTTGTTCAGATAATTCTTCAACCTCATTTTCTGAGGTTGGGCCACTAAAATGTGCAGCATTGTCCCGGGTTGTTTGAAGTGTTTCGGAGGCTCCCTCCAGTGAGAAGCCTGTCACCAACCCTTCACCCAGCTGGTGTATGAAAGCAAGTGTCATTTGGTTAAGGTTTCTCTTTTTTTTGCAGTGCTTTGAGTGAGGAGATCAGATTTGCCATAGTCAGCATTGAAACAATGTTTCCCACCAGCTGGTGAAGCATTTGGAAGGCCAGCTCTCCTTGGGCTGTTCTGGGGTTTTATGGCTTCAGGCGCTATGGTTTCAGATACCATGGCTTCCAATGCTATGGCTTCTCATGAAGAAATGCTTTCCCCCAAATTGCTGGTTTGCTAAAAGGAAATTCAAGCTCCTTTCATGTTCTGGTGCTGGCTTTTTGTTGGTGGTCTTGACTTTGCAGACAATTATGTATGCTCTATCCACCCTACCCCCTCACTTACCCACCTTCTCTTGCCAAAGTGGATGAACTTGGGGGGGGGGGGGGGGGGGGGGGAGCATGTGCTGAAAGAAACAAAGATGGAGGGCAAAAGAGAGTGAGAAAAAGACGGGGCCACTTTCTCAGAACCTGATGACAGCAGTTCCCAGAGAAACACAATGACTGTACAGAGATGGCTCACACACCAGCAGTCCCGGGATCCTGCCGATTCGTCTGATTAAAATCACAATTTAAATGGGAAAGGAGCAGCACTATTAATCTTCATTACAGTGGAGATTTGGTGGGAAGGAGACAAGGCTTCAACGGAGGACTGAACAAACAGCTCCGTATGAGTCATCAGCGGCTATGAGCCACGCGCAGGCACGAGCACAGCATGAAGACAGATCTGTAAGCACTGGCACACTGAAGAGACACCAGGTTCATTTGGAACGCTCCACTACCTTTGAGCAAACAAAAATTGCCGCTATGTGTGTTTCATGATGCTACCAGTCACTTCTGCTATTGACATGACAGTGACTTTGGCAGAACACTGTAGCCACCTGAGTTGTTTACTCAGTTAGCATGCCTGCCTGAAGTTCAGTGATCCCATAGGCTGGTAATATAGTTCTTAGGGAAAAGATGTGTAACATTTTCAATTACAAAATCAAGATTTATCAATTTGTTCATGATCTTTTATGCCTAAAAATAATAAATAATGATGGCAAGTAATCCAAAAATCATGAGACAGATGAGATCTATCTTTTAAAATGAACTACAATGTGTGACTGGGATTTCAGAAAAATCCTGGGTTCTTTACTATTTATTTTCCTAGTGCACTTAGTCTATGTGTAGTCTAGTCCATGTAAGTTTTAGTCTATGTTTACTGGTTAATAAAAGCAACTTTTGTACTTCATGGCATACCAAACTTTACCACCATCTCCATATTCAGATCGATGTGTTGTACCTTTTGACTATTGCTGGGTGAAGGAATATGCTGAAGTTACAAATAGTTGCTCCTTCCTGGACTGACGATGCACTGTGTGTCAGCACAGGCAGACTGGTGCTTATGCGCTGCTCTTCTCTGAGTCTTTTCTTAACCATTGTTTGTGTAGACAAGTCACACCAAAGGTTGCTGACAGAAATCTCCTCCATGGTCCCACAACCTCTGGCCGTGGGACCCTGAGTAAACCTTCCACTGACCCCTTCCTTCTACGCTCCCAAAGCCAGTCATCAGATGTGTGCTTTTTATGGCGTGTGAGAAGCAGAAGGTAGGGAGAGATGTTGAACGGAGTCAGCAAGCCACAGCCTAAGACCGGGTGCAGCGTCTCCAGGAGTGCTATATTGGGCTGTGGAGTTGCACAGTCTGCACTCCTGGTCTGTATGCCTGAGGGTCTCCAAAATCTGTGACATTTCCGTCACACTCTAGTAGAAATCAAAGGCAAACAAGGGCTTTATCTGACCTCATAACGGGGCTGCGTTTGGCCTTACAAACAACGGAGCCACTAAGCAGTGAAGAGCCAGCCCTGAGGGACTGGAAGCTGAATACATCATCCCGAATACGGCTGGTCGGCCAGCAGGAGAAGAGCGCCTCTGAATGGCCGAGTGGAGCGATGGCCACAACCTCTTCTTCCAGAGAGACCGCGCCACGGTTCCTGCTGACTGGGGTCGGCGAACAGGTCTCCAGCAGCGAATGGGCGGAATCAGCCGTATATAAAACTTATTTCACTGGTCTTTGGAGTGAATGGCTATGTATTTCCACCTTTTCTGCAGATATCTGCTGTGGTTGTGCATTTGGCAAACTCATATTCCAGTCTAATAGCTCACCTATTAGGAACGAACAGTGTCGAAAATTGTAGTCACATGCGACATGTGCACATGCATTCATTTCATATTCCATATTCTGCCCGTTGCCTTCCTAGTAACAGGATTCCCACGTGCTCACACTGTGACCAATGTGATCCAGAATTTTCATTTGCAAGTAGGTTCTTTTTTTTGACAGCTCGATACCTTGCTTTTTAAAAGCATTTAACCAATGGGAAGCCGTTAAATTAGGCATTAGGTAGTTAGGGTTGTTGCAATTATAGTTTATTTCCCAGACTGAGATCAAATTTAAGCCTAGACTAAACGATTTTACAAAGGTGATTCATCATTGGCACTGCAATTTAATCCAAGAGTAGGCTTAATCCCTACACAGGAAACTGACTACCAACATCGAAACTGGTTAATGTGACACACATTTAATAAATATATCAGTATATTAATGTAAACATTTTTATGCAAGTTCATGAAATTATAGTATCAACAGCCCAAATCATGAAAGGCAACAACATTCATTTTGTTCCAGGTCAATGCCCCAAAGCTAATGGACACAGGTCCACTGAAGCATGGACCACATTTATAATTCATGGCTTTGATTTTTTTATGAGACTGTTGGTCATTTCACAAGGACTAAAATATGTAGCAATTACCTGAGCCTTCGTAATGTTGACCCAGTGGCCATTTAACGGAGAGGCTTTGTGAATTAAAGTGTGGTTGAGTTAGCTCATGTAATCAGAGCTGGGGTACTGAGGCGTGTGGCATAAATAACTAGATTTGTTAGTAGGTTTGGTTCTTTGTGTCTTGATAATGCTGGTTAACTAATGTGGCTGCTGCAGACGGATGTTTGTTTCTGAAAACCAAAATAATTATTCGCATAGTGAATGGAGGAGGATGTCATGACAAGAAATTTTTTTGTAAATTCCATATTCCAGGAAATGTGAAATTCTAAAGCCCTTACGTGGCTGTTCAGGGAAAGCGAAGAAAAAACTGTCGTGGAGAAATGTAAACATTTTCAGTGGTTGGACAAGAATCAATGAAGATCAACCGTTGTCCATTCACAACACCTGCCAAGCTAACGCGATCTCTTGCATACAGCCATGACAGTTTCCTTTAGGTCTGTGGATTTTTTTAAAGAAAAAAATAAGCTTTGCTGATGTGCGCTGCATTTCAAAGAAATATACGAGTGTGCCACCCCTTATTCGGTTATGTGTCTGTTGTGTATTTGTCTCCATTTGCTGTGACCTTTCTTTGGAAGCTGTGGTGGCCAGTGTAATTAGATGTTGGTAGGGCACTGTATGAGCCTGGACTCATACATTACTGCCACCACTACACAAGCAGGCAAGACACAGACACATTACATTTAAAGTTTACTTTTAATCCAAGTAGGGCAGACAAAAGGAAAAAGCAAAAGGGTGAGACAGATCGATGTTTGGAGGGCACAGAGCAACACAGGACATCCAGTTTTAAAGTAGAAGGAACAAGAAAGGGGTGGAACGGGTCTAACCCTAACCCTAGGCCACTATTGAACATGCATGTCAACAATAACACTCAGCAGTCAAAACAGTGATCAAGCCAGGCAAGACCAGGTCCACCTCAGTAATTCAGGAACGTGACAGACTTCATGCGGAGCACGGTACGTGTGCAGGACAGTAAGAGGTCTACAGGATGTGTCCTGAGCGCAGGTGTGAGTTTGAGGGGAAGGTGATGAGGGGAGTGTCCGACGAATAATACAGCGATGTGGCAGAGAGCTGGAGAGATACAGGAGACATGACAGGGGTGTGACAGTTACACAGGAGCTAGTCACAGAGGAGCCAGGCCTTAATGCCTTTAACGGGGACAGATTGACATTGAGTGCTATGACTGAGCACTGTGTCTGAGGTCTTAAGCAGGTTTCCAACTGGTTTCCCAAATAATGACACAACATTTTGATATTACAACATTCGATATACCAACAAAATGACACAAAATTCCAACAAATAAGTTAAATAAATGAAGAATAAACAAACAAATGCAGATTCAAACATGTTTGTGAGTGATTCCCTCATCGACACAATGGCATATCCAGAAAACACAACACACCGTGTGCTGTCACAGCAACACTAGCTGCAGTCTAGCCATAATTCAAACAAAAGTGCTATTCCACCATTTAAAAAAAATACTTCAGTATAAAATACACTTCATGCCTCAAAAACACAAAGTACATATGAGCATTGTCTTGGCTACAGAATGATGAATATGCATAATAACACTTCCAGTCTCAACATAGACTGACTGATAAAGCATCATGTTATCAAATCAATATGCTATTTACATACAAGCTGGTGGCCTTACTATTGTCCAGCACGAACTTCTCACCTTAGGGGGAAGAAGCTAATGAAAAACTCCTTAGTGCAGCTCTGCATGACTAATAGTATGTCTGCAGTTTGGTGTAAATCAGCACGTTTCAATTCCCTAATCACATCACGAGTGGCACAACTGAAGACGCGCATGTCAAAGATTACATAGCATCACTCTCACTGACACTAAATATACTGCACACGCTCTATACCTACTCAGTCACATCACATCTACACGATTCTGAACACTGTGACTCACTGCGCTTTCTTATTCTTAGCTTCATTATTATTGTTGTTGTGGTTGAACATGCATGTGAATATAGCTAAGCATTTATGTGGATATGTCAGCCGGTATAGTCTCAAATGGGCTGCTTTCTGGGTTGCAGAGATAGTTCTGCCCTGCAGGCCAAATGAACACCGTTTGATTTATGACACCCCAAAGCTTTCATCAGACTTTTATTGCCAGCTTCACATCCATTTACATCATATCATGATTTATTCATTGGCTATGGATCCTATTTATTGTATTTTCTATGTGCATTCTCTAACTGCCCGAACACAGGAGGTGATTATGAAAATGACTTTCCTTTCAACACAGGTTTACACAGTTCATACAAATCTCTCCCTGTGATGTGGACGATGTTGTTAATATTGGAAGTATTTTGCAAGCATTAAACATTTATTTAGGTGTAGTCATTTAGACTAATGAGGGCAGGTCTGGACATCAGAAATTATTTTAAAAAATGTCTGTTTAACTTTAGTACTGCATATTCATATAACACGTCATATTGACGTCTCTAGAAGCCTCCAGTGAAAGTCTGCCCATCCCCCGTGTAGTGTACAACCTGCCTCCCCTGAGCCCAGCTGCAGTGAACAGCAAGGTAATTCATGTCTTATCATCTACCCTTCAAATGAATGTCGAGGGACTGAGAACGCTCGAAGGTCAGCTGACAGCCTTGTTGCATGGTTATTCATCTAGGCCACTTCTGTCCAAAAGGTGATCAAACACCATAGGTCAAACTTTTCATAGAAACCTTTCTTTAGAAACCATACTTCCAGGGTGGTAACTACTGGAATAAAGACTGAATACAGAAATGAAATGATGGGAATTGGAAATTATGGTAATAAACTGAAATTGGTTCAAATCATTACATTGACAAGCTACCATTGTCAATACACTATTCTTCACAATTGTGTTTCATAATTAATATATTCCCTAAAAAGAACATATTCCCTAGATCTTCAAATATATGTGGAAATGGTTTACTGGATCCAATTACATTCTTCTCTAATCTGTCTCTATTTGTGAAGAGTCCATTATTATAAACTTGAGTTGCAATGGAATAATGGAGACCACAGTGGAGACTCTGAAGTTTAAGAACAGATAAAATTTTTTAAATATTTTACTAGCAGGTACTGAATGTTTGGCTTATTAATAGAAATTTGAATTGCATTTGAAATCTGATTCAAGGCTATAAAAGTGTTTATTATGCAGCTCTAATGTTCAATTTGGGTCAGTGGTCACTGGCACATTCTGTCTTCATAGCTGAATCCCAAAAGGATGTTGGGAAGAGCAGATGAACACCGAGCTCTTGTAGAGGTGTGTTAAACCTCGCCATGGCAGCAAACACAACCCACAACACATAAATGCATTTGAACCTAAATCAAACCATATTGCACCAAACACACTAAGAAACTGATTTGGCACCTGGTGCCTCTCAGAGCTGGCACATAAAACACACGCTTAGTCACGAGCAGTTTGAGGATGAGGTGTCCCTCGAATGCTCTTTTGCTCCTTGCTCACATGTGAGTCAAGCAATCCAGATTACTGGAGCAATCCAAGCCATCATTCTCTGCCTTTATGGACGTGGTGTCATATTGCTAACACATCTACTGGGATGTCGTAAATAACTCACTGCTAATCTGCAGTTATTCGCTAGTCCAGCTTTTATACTCCTGAGTCTTGCAGTGATTATTAGCGCAGCAGTGGGATCTGTGTCTTTTGTATTGTATTTGTCATACTTATCACACTTGCTCTGTAACTGTCATGTTATCACACCAGTATGAAACAGATGCTAAAGCACATGGCATCATAGGAGTGTCACTGAGCCACACTCGGTTTTCACAATTTATTAATTAAATGCAAATGGGTTTACATGGATTTGCTTTGCTGTGTTAATGATGGGTCAGTTTATCTTATCATAAATCCAGTTTTAATATATAAACATGTTTTTTGGCAACTCTCACATTTCCATGCAGAACATTTGGAGTGTGGGAAACAAAAGTCAGTTGAAAGAAGCTTTTTTCAGATCAGTGGGTTTGCAGTAGCATCTGTTTTGAAAGGGATTTATGCTCCTTCTGCCTGCCAAACCACTGACAATCATGTGAATAAAACATAATCGGAGGGTATTCCAGCAATAGCTCCACCCTTTACTGAATTAGTGGCGCGATCTTTTCAACTTTTCATACAAATTCACGATGGCATGTGATTTAAGGGTGGAGAACTTGATCAGTGGCCCTCAGTGGAGAAAGCAGAGAGAGGTTTCCATTCCTCGTTAAGACTGGACAACTAGGGCATTGAGAAAGAAGAACAGAAAGCCTGGGAAACTTTCACCCTGCACTCTTTGAGACATCCGCATTTTTGCTGGGCCACTCCATCTACATGGTGGATGTGTGAGATTTATTTGGTTAGGCCAGACTTAAATAGAAGCGTGTGGGCGTGGGCATGCACACAAGAGGCCCACTGGAGAGCACTCAAAGACCAGCCAGCGGATCACTTCAAGGTGTATGTCATTGATCGGGCCTGTGAAGAAATCAATGCTAATTTTCTCTGTCTTAAAAGACACGTTCGAGTCACATGGCGGAAGGATGAAGCCGGCTATAACATTTTTGTGTTATTTGTGTATCCCACTCATCTTCCTGAAAGCACTTCCTGGAAGACATTAATACTCAGATTCAAAACTTTTTGTCCCCAAAGAATATTTTAAAATAGAATACCATTCATAGTAGATAGCAGCAGGTGTATATTGCACCATATGGTAATTTGGCAAATGAACAGAGTAATAGACATTTAATCAGAACCAGTGTGAAGGGTAAGACTTAAACATCTGGTAGGATACACAGTGTGTGAACACAATAACGTCCATTGATTTTATTATTGATGCTTTGCAAGTGGCTCCTATAATATTTAGTGAACTGGATGGCTCAGAAGTCAAGTCAGTTTAGCAGTTTAATAAATACAAAATCAGCTCCATTAAAATGGATCAGATAGAAAAGTCATTTTCCTTATCCCACAGCATTCACACACAGGGTCGAGGGCCACAGGCTTCCTGCTTCCACTGTGTTTATATACGACGGTGTACGTGTGCGTGTGTGAATGCACAAGTATGCAGTCTGTCTATAGGTCTGAAGGTATTCGGTGTGAAGCCATGTGTGCACACCCCCTTTTTGTCATGGCAATTCCTTCAGTGTGCCGCCCCATTGTCACCATGGCAACGGAATCTGGAGAGCCGGCGTGGACGTCTCTTGGGGCCTGGCCTCACGCGCACAACACAGCTGTTTCATTCCCAACAAAGCAATTAACACACAGGGCCAAACAGGGATTTTCTCTTCCAAATATTAGGGCTTTCGCTTTCTGCCAAGGTGGGGGGGGGCTATTCTTCTCTGTCATTATAAGGGCTCAGTGAAACTCCCCCAAGCAATCTGCTCTGGATGACTGGATGTTGATACAGTCTGTGAAGGACTCTGATGCCAGAGATTTCAAGAGATTCAAGAAATTCTTTTGCCTCATGATAAAATCTTACAGAGAATCGAGTCAGCCTTTTCAGCAGAAAGTTCATAATTGGAATAATCTAAATGTCTTTATCTAGTTTCATATATCAGTATTATGTTACAAAGCTATATGTGCATACTAATATTCTGCATTCCCTGTTTATATAGAGAACATGCTTCGTATGTGTATACCCTCAAGTATACACCCTTCGTATGTATACACCCTCAAGTATACACCCTTCGTATGTATACACCCTCAAGGTCTGTATCACAGTCACTTTTGATGGTTCCACGAGCTCGCCTCAAGCAGAGTGGGGTTCGTGCTTTTTCTGTTGCTGCACCTAAACTCTAGAATAGTCTTCCACATGACATTAGACACACCAAATCTGTGACTGTTTTTAAATCAAAACATATTTTTACAAGCTAGCTTTCTGCTGTTGTTAAACTGTTTTAACTGCATATGGAGGAATGCTTATTCTGTTTTATGTAAGTTATATGTTTTATGTAGTGAACAGAGGGTATGGTGTTTCTTTGACACTGTAAAGCACTTTGGTTTTAAAATGTGCTCTATAAATAAAATTTACTTACTATTAGATGAGTGTTTATCATTTGAATGGTAACTCATGTATATTATATAACTGTGACGGGCAGGGTGAGCGAAATAAAATGGAAGTGTTCACGCCAAGTCTCAGGGAAAATGGATGGTTTAATGATAAAGTGCGCAAACCAAAAACCCGTGAGTCGATCCGAATTAAGGATATAATAACCAGCGGTCAACTGCTACACAGACAAAACATATATAGGCAAACAAACGACCCTCAGGTGAGACGGATCACGGGCTCCGCCCACCCAAGGGACGAACACAACGCAACAGTTACAGGACAGCTGCCGCTGTAGACGGGGGCGACCAGTAGGGGGCCCGCCGTACCGTGACAATAACCAAAACACCACTTAAACACAACTGGTGGAACAGTAGCAAATAATTAGTAAGTACCTAATTAGCTCGATGTGCAGTGCACGATCAGAACAAATACCTACAGGCAATGCAGCCCTCTGGGATTTCAATCTGCCTGTTCCACTGCCACAACACATGCGAAGAAACAGAGAGACATCCACATTATTGCCAGGGCAACCCCCCTTTCTCTAAGCACCTGCTAATCAAAACGCTAACCAAAAGCCATCCATAAAGTCATTCTTCCATATCTGACAAGTAATTAATGGGATATGCAATGACTAATAAATTATGACTGTGATATCTTTGGGTGGTAGCATGACCTGTCAGTCAAAGACAGGGGAAGGCTTTCGTTTATAACCTACCAGTCACGTTTTAACGGAGTCTTGTGTGGGATTCAGTGATTCCTTCAATCTGCAAAGGTTCCCAACAATCCTGACTACTGTCCAGACAGCTTTTATAACTGCTCTGATTTGTGATAGAAACTTTTAATTATTTGTTTCATTTAAAGAGTTTGTTGCTCATGATCTGGAGATTTTGAAAAGAATAACTATTTGCACATCTCTATATGCAAGTTGGGAAATTTGTGAGAAATTTTCAAACAAAGCTGAAATTTGTAATCATTTTTAAATGATTTGAATGATTTGATTTGAAGGTGTCAATAGCGTAAGTCACCTCTTCTAACATAATCAGCATTCAGTTCAGAACTATTCAACAACAGATGCCATAATTTCCTCTCAGCAGTTACTACAGGATATTTCTGAACAGTCAGTGGCCTTGAGAGAAACACTGTCTGCTGCTATAATATAACACTACAATTTGCAAGCAGCCAACACATAATTAGATTCTGAGGCAAATGCTGGAGCTGGAATAGAAGTCATGTAAAGTTCCTACTGCTCCCAACAACACAGGGCTATTATGGTATGTCATCTGGACTACTTCATTTCCCAAATTTCTTGCATTTTATTATACACTTATATACATACATCTAGAGTATAGCTACAGAATGTTGCTAGCGTTCTAGCTATTTAACGATATAGTTATATAGCTACAGAATATTGCTAGTGTTATTATGCACCATGAACAGTGGACAGTCCACAAACTCACCAATAAATATTACTGGCTGTTTATAGGCCATCCTCCAAGGTTTTCATTGCTGATTTTGGGCAACAAACCAATTATGTAAATTAAAATTCAAAATGTGGCACATTCTCTTTATTTCCTCCCCCTGTTTTCTAGCACCCCCCAGAGCTGGTGGGAGTCAGCAGCCGCTATCTGAGTCACAGTGAAACACCTGCTAACAAAACATACCGTACATATGACAGATGCATTTCATTTACTAATGTACTTTTACACACTTTTAACCTCAGAATATTTGAAAAATGTCAGTCAAGCAGCATAAAATAATCTCTTTCATTAGCACCTCACTCAACAAATGTCAAATAGCCATTCAGTTCATGATCCACATAGAAAATAGGAAGAGGAGAGCATGCGAGGTGGAGATCAGAGCCAGAGGTGAGCCACCACCATCAAAGGTAGCATCTTCAAGAGGCACTGGGCATCAGGGAGTCCATGGTAAACCAAGTTCATGTCATGTTGACTGAATTATTCAGGAATAGGAGCTGAGTCTTAAGACGAGGCAACGGTGACTCCACACAGAGAGTGTGGATATGCACCTGAGCGTGCGTGCGTGCATGCATGCGATGAAACCTAATCCAAATCAGTAACAGAAAGACTTGAAGAGGAATGAACACCTTAGATAAACCAGGGCCTACAAGACCAGCAGGACTTGGGGCAGTAGAAATCTCTGTGTATTTAAGCTGCACAGTGATTATCTACATCTACTTAACAAACTGTAGCTTTTGAATTCAAATAGGTTCATAATTGAAAAGTGATGAGTTACTAAGCCACATGCTTATGCATATTTCATTAAGCTGATGAGAAGAAAAAAAATCTGTTGAGAATGAGGGTTTATTGCCCAGTCCAGATTTATGGAAACTATGCCACACCAGGGGGTCTACAACAATGCAGAATAACCGATCGTTTATTCAGTGTAGCAACTTTGGTTCGATCTTTCATGTTATGTGGCCTTAGACCATCGAATCATTGTGCTAAATAGCCAATGAACAATCTTCAATCACAGGCTTCAGTCATTTCATTTCCCTAAAAACAGAGACTAAATTGGGCTGGCAGGGGGTACAAAACAAGTTAATAAATTGTAAATCAGTTAGCCTGTGATGTCATGGGCAGAAGCGGACTGCATTTGACGCTTGGTCGTGCGGCGTGGGGAGCTGGACAGGACTGACCGACCTGCCAAAGTGGAAACGTCAGCACCGGACACGCGCGGATTTGGAAGGAAGCGAGTGTGACAGTTGGCCTGAGGGGACGTTTCACAAACGTGCTGAGTGCACACACACACACACACGTTTCTGCTCGTTTGGAGGCCTGTAAAACCTTGGTGAGAGCCATGAAATAATTATTCATTAAATGAAGCTTAACCTCTTAAAACCGCTTCCAGTGTGACAGGCTGCTGACATGAGGATATTGTTACATTGCCTCAGCACAACTATACACATTGTGGTTGGTAATTGTGAAATGCTATGTATCTACTTTTTTAAAAACCGTTAGCCTATACGTAATACATAATCGATTTTGATGTAGCAAACGTCTGTATGATGCATGCCATCATAATAATTATATAAACTAATATTATATAGCATTTATATAGCATAGACCATCACAAAAAAGTCGCTATACAATAGAATCATCTCTAATGGTTCCTAGAAAGAACTCAGTAACGAGCGTGAATCAAATGTTATAATCCGAATGCATCACATGAACTACATGTCTGCATGATGTGCACATTGCGACATGAGGTTAAACCTCGTGGTCCGCCCTTACCAAATGTATTCCCAAAACATGGATGCCAGAGTGATACACCCTTATTCGTTTTCGTTTATAAAATGGCATAGAAATACTGCCCTCTTCTGTTGATTGAGCAATTGTTTTAAAAGCAATGACCTGATCCTGAGGATACTGTTAATGACCAATGATGACTGCTCTTCTCTACAAAAAACCCTCCCATTGTCCAATGGGGATTAGTCAAGGTTTGATTCAAGGTATTGTTCTGCTGTCCAATTAATTAGCATCAGTCTAAACCCATATTGTGAATCATAAATGTACTTGCACTTTAAAACTTTTAGTTTAAACTAAACTACATTATACTTAATATATTGTGTGTAGATGATGGAGAATCGAATGGCACATATTCAAACAAACTGGTAAATATATGTGGCATAGTTAAAGACACAAATTACAGAGGTTTGTCAGATCATGTCAATGTGTAAAAAACCCCACAGATTTAAAATAGTAAGTTAATGGATCTTATACACTAATAGGTTCTCTACAGTTTACTAAGTCAACAACCAAAATTGAAATAAAACATTTGGATGATTTTAGACATCATCAGCTTCTGGAAGCTTTAGTTCGATGCTTGAAGAGTTTCTCACTCACTGCAGGAAACATATTGGTTTGGCAACAACATTCACTTTGGTCATTAAAGCTATGCATGAGGAACAGTTGATTATGAACTGAGTACAGTGACAGCTTTACAGATGCTTTATTATTATTGGTTCTGCTTAATATTAAGAGAGCACTTTTTTATCAATAAAAACACCACATTTCTTCAAAGACATAATTGCTTGTCTTGTGTTACATGACTCAAGAAGTGACCTCATTTCATTATGCAGAAGAATATCATGCAAAGGATGATAATTGGATTCCTACAATGTCACCCTTTTTTACTCCACAAAATGCCCGTCCCCATAGTCAGCTTAACCTTTGACGAACTGAAATGTAATGTTCAGTGCCAGGCAGAATGTTCTATTGGAAATTGACAAAATACATTTTTAGGTGGAAAAAAGAAATATAATGCCTTTATCAACAATAGCATTTAACTGTAAAAGAATTGCTGAAAGCCTGATGTTTGACATCAGATGTAATATTGTTAGAATTTAACCAGGCTTAGTGGGGTAACATCTGAACAGTCTACAGCTCAAGCTGCGTTTAAAAATAGATGTGTTTTAGATTTTATATTAGGCTATTGTTTCATATCCCACTTTTAATGCATTTCCAGCAAACACAAACTTAGTGCTTAGTTTGCCACACGTGAAACAAGAAAAACAAATGACGTTCTATAGATTATTGATTTATTTTTAAGCCATACAACCAACCATTTCTGCTGTAGAAAACACTGTATTTTAGACATATGGGAGTTGCATTCCAGTGGCAGGAGGATGTTTGGTAAGAGCTAACATTATGACCATTAGACATGTCCACACCTTCAGCCCAATTATGCTGAGTCTTTTTTCTATTCACAAAATAAGCTTAAGCATCTATCAACTGCACCAACAGCAGGTGAAACAGAAAGCAAGAATAGTATATAAATGAATTAAATCTACTTGTAAATATCATCATTTTTCGATTTGTTGAACTGGAAGAGTACATCTTTAAGGAAATGACATTATCACATCTGATGCTGCTTTGCAAGGGCTTTGATCCCAAAGAAAGGACTATAGGAAACATTTTAAGTACTTGCTTCCAAAATAGGCATAGCAAAACCTTCTTTGGCCAAAACAACAAAAAGATCAAATCTTCAGTTCACAGATGTGACAAGCCGTTTGTCATAAAAAAATGAAAAGTCGAGGAAGAGGTGAGGTGAGCTCTGGATGTGGTGAGGAAACAGCACGGCATTGTGGAGCTGCTGACGGCACGGAGAGCACCACGGCAGTCTGCCGGGAATCAGCTGAGTCGTGCCCGCTCCGGTGGAGAGAACGCAAGGGGAAGCCGCCCAGGGAGGAGCTGTCAGGCCCTCACCGTCACGCTGCCAGTCCAGCAAAGCTGCTGCAATACTCCATGGAGCCATGATCCCAGCCCTGCACTGCCAGACACCATTACAGGTCAAATCCATTGGCGAGGCCTCCTGGAGGATGTTTGTGTCTAGAGTGACAGCGCAGTACAGTGCCTGGTTTGCTGAAGGCCGTGGCTCAGCTGAGGGTGATGTTGGAAGGGAAAGGGTTCCTGAAACAGCTCCGTGTGCACCTCAGCTCATGCAGTCTTTCCACCCATCACCCATGGCTGATCCACACCTCGATTTTATCCACAAGCAGACTGCAGTGCATCTATACCACAGCCTGCCAAGCCGCTGTCAATGAAAGGGAACAGGCTGTGGGGGAGCTGGCTTGCCAAACCATGCACCATCGCCACACAAGTATATCCCAGAGGCGCAGGAAAGCCTGGAGCCGCGGGCCTCCCTGCATCGTCTCCCACCACAGACAGTGAAGCAGCGTGTCAGCGTGATGGCTCCTACCAGGCAGGCACAGGTGGTAGCTGAGGAGAGCAGGCAGGAGCCATTTTGTGCCCAGCGGCAATGGCACATGTCACATAATGTGTGACGAACGCTGAATGCGGAGATGAGTTATGGGGATCCCATGCCACAATATCAAAATGTAACATTCAGACCGTTAAGTCTGAATGTTATAACATTTATTCAATGAGATTCTTGAAATCTTGAAACTGGCATACAGTTTACCATAGCAGTTAGTCATGTCTGTAAAGAAGAAATAAAGTTGTCGACAAAAACATCCACACACAAATGCCCACAAGAGGGAGACAACACTACAGTCAAACAATCGTTGTTAAAGCCACTTTAGGGTTTTACAACGAGGGATGCCGCAAGGGATAATGAACCCCGTGAAAAGATGCCACATTAGGCCCAACCATCCTGCAAATATAACATTGTGCAGACATACATGTAACATCCTGCATAAAGTGGAATTCATATTTGATGCAAGACGGGTACCCTCTATAAGAAATATGTTGAAGGTCTTCTTTTACGTTTAAATGTAATTTCAATTGTAAAATTGGCTAATCTTAATGCACATACGAATATTAAAATATGGAAGTGGAAAATATAACACAATGTAAATGAAATTTTAGACCTGATGGTGGTGCTAGAGGAAAGGTTAGGTTGGTTTGCATAGGTTGTATATTCAGTCGATATTTTGAAGGCCCTTAAATCGAAATGCCTACGTACATGTGTCATCATATAATAGGATTTAACTTATCTTTTATTAATTGATTTAACTTTTTAAGAAAGGAGATCAACGTTGTACAACGTTGTAGTGACATTGCTCCTAAACCCGTTAGAACCGCCGCCGAATGTTCTCGAAAAAGTGGTAGGTTAGCTAGCAAACAAGCAACTCCCAGCACCTTATAAGTTATAACGATCACAATTCTGCCTACATATTGAAGAAAAAACAAAGAACTTCAATTAATTATTAGATAATACACCTCGCCAACGTTTAACATTAGCACTGTAAAAAAAACTCGGCGCTGGTTTGGCTTCTTACTGGTTAGCTAAGCTAGTCAATATAGCCAGCTGGCTACTTTAAACAATACATTTTTTTATTTAATTAGGTAGCTAGTTAGTTGGGTTAAGTGTTTTACAAATTCTTAATTGTCGTGATTGTTTTTCTGTAATAATGAACCACAAATGGCATCATTTTGTGACTTGGGTGATTGACTTTTTTTACAGCATTTTACATCCAGTGGCCAAGCTGACGTTAGCGTGAGCCAGATAGTAACATTAGCCTGTTTCACTGTGGGCCAAGCTGTCCACCACCCTCTGTTCTGTGTGAAAATTTGATGCCATACTTCTTTTCTCTATCTACTCTTTTTCTTTTCGGAAGCCATATTTCCCTAACGATGGACTGACATTGGTCCGGCGCATAGACAGTAAAAACGAACATATAAGCTATATATTTGAATAGGTTACGTGCTCCCTGCGCCACAATGCAACGGATCCGGTTCTTTTTCAGTGGGAAAGAGTTCCGTTTGTAAATCTGTTCAAAGTAAAAAGAAAATCTGACATAATAATAGCTGTGAAGTGGTCACAGTTTGTGGGGAAATCTGTATAATCTATAGAGTTATAGAGATGTTCACCTTTTGTCAAAAACAAGGAAAGAAAAATGATAAGCATATTGTAAATAACATATTTGATATGTTGATGATTTTTTAATGAGAAAAAATAAGTAATGTTAGGGCCCATTACACCCTCTCCCTACCCAGAGCCTGCCCAAGGCATACTCGAATTACGTGGCTGCTTAGGGCCCCCACAACACCAGGAGGCCCCCTAGAGCACCACGATATGATGAGCCTATTAATTACATAAGAATTTGGTGCCGAGGTGATAGTATGGTGGGCCCCCAAGTGAAATTCTGCTTAGGGCCCCATAAAGGCTTGGGCCAGCCCTGTCCCTAACACAACTGAGTAGGCTAAATCATATTTGTGAGGACCTTGTTTTGGGAAGGGAGATGTCTGTGTTATATAGGGGTGTGGAATGGGAATTGATTTTAATAATCATTTAATTTAATTATTATTATTATTTTATGTTTATGTATTTTTAAGTTAAGGCTACTCACTGAACTGAACTGACCTAACTGTGGACTGTAGTTGTGGAGTTATAGTAAAACCCTAGTGACCTTGCACAGGTCTGAGATGACATTACATACCCTCTCCAATTATTACCTCAGTAACCAAAAGTCTTCCGCTGTTCCCACAGCTGACAGGAGAACCCCCAGAAGAGAGGCAGGCAAGGCTAACATTGTATCATGCAGTCATATCTGTCCTCTGTGAGCAGCCTTGCAATTTTACAACCTCCCTTTACACTTTGGTCATGTGCCCTGAGTGCCTTTTGTTTCATTCTTTTTTTGGCCGAGGACGTTGTGTACATGAGCGCCAGCAGAGCCCGTAGCGCCCGCAGCAGCGGGAGACAGACCCTGCCGCCTGACGGCAAGGGAAACGCACATCAGCCATGACACAGCTGCTAAACAGCCGGCCACCGTCGCGAGCACAGACGGACACCATGTCTGTCCTCCGGGGGGAGGTTTGTTTGAGACAGCCCGCTGGGAAAATGTGAGGCCCTGCTGGAATGCAGAGGGTCATTCTGTGTGCACCCGGATCTCACGGACGGAAGCTTATCAGCGGACCTGAGTGTAGTAGTCACTTTAGCTCTCACGTTGTTTGCCTCTCCGTGAGCTATCTCTGGCATGCTTCTTTTTCTCATGTTCATTAATCTAGTCGCATTCCTTTGGTAATAGGCTGGCTATGCATGTCGGTCCAAGCAGATTAAATAACAGGTTTCAAGGGAATTCCACTCTTGAAATTAGTTTTTCTCCACATGGTCACTGGAAGGGAAGGGATGGCTTAGGCTAGATAAACTATATTTGTATGTGTGCAAACTCATATATCTGGATACCAAACCTCCCTAATATTATCAAACCATACTGCAAAATAATATCTTTCTTTGCTTGTTTTCAAAAAAGCGTCATCTGTCTGATGTGATGTGGGTCTGATTCTGCTGATGCAGCCTTGCTTTAAAGCTTGGGAGTCATAGTTGGTTGTTGCATGTCATGTCTTCCACTGCTGGACTTTAACACGCTGGCAGACCTGATCATTCAGACTCAAGTAAAAGAAACCCACTGTAGACTTCAGTTCTCACATACATGCTGGTCTCTGATAATTTAGCAGTACAGTAATGATATTAATAATAAGCTTATCACAATTAGCAAGTTTACAAATCAACTTTTACATGATGAAGATAAAAAACAAAACATTGAATAAAAATGAAAAAGGATACATCAGAATCAGAAAAAAGGAGAGAATAAAAGCAAAGAGTGAAAAAAGTGCTTTACAGTAGAATATGGAAGACATTACTAGAACAGACGTCTTAATTGAATGCAACATTGAATGTGTTTTTTGAGATGTTTTTCAAAGGTGTTGTAGCTGTGAACTGATCTCTTTCAGGAAGAGAATTCCATAATAATGAAAGGAAATGGGTCTATTCATTTACCAGATTGATAGATAGTAGCCTAAAGCAGCAGATTTAAAATGTCATATTGAGTAGACAGTTACATACTTGTGGTGTACGTTTCATGTCATTTACACATAATGTAGTTTACATGCTTTTTAGAACTATAAGTAATGAGTTCCAGATGGTGAGGTGCTTTTCTCGTTCAGCACTTGACAATGAGATTAAACAATATATGTTTAGAAAAGCCACTTGAGCATTCCAGTGATAACACTGTGAAACTCTTACCATAATCTCAAGCATCCAAGAGTGTGACTCACATACTCAGGGTTTTAACCATGAAGTTAACGTGACCTTTCCTCTGACCCCTAAAATCAGTCATAGTTGCAGTAGCCATCTGATTTATTCTCACTAATAAGAATGCATTGTTAAGCTATAACTGTATACACATCTGTATGGTTTTGCAAGAGGAATTGGAGTGATTCTTTTAAAATTATGATGAGCCTGTATGGAGCTGTCTGACCATGGGGGGCACAACCAGCATGATAACTATGATAAAAATTACTGCCCGCTGAGAATGATTGAGAATGTACTTGTGACAAATGTATCTACTTCATCTTAGTAACCTATAGCATAACTATAATGTGTGTAAAATGTACTTTACATGTAAGAAATGTGCTATTAAGGTCAGCCACACACTTGCGAATATTAGTGGCACATTAAATAACAGGCACAGATCAAAACTAAAATAGTATTAGGCCTATAACCGGACTAAAGACGCACCAGACAGAGTGAAAGACAGAAAAAACATCCTCAAAACAGGAGAATCCAAAAACAGTTGAGCAAGACATGTTACCACACCACACATTACACTCTTAATTACATGGACAAAATACTGTAAGTGGGAAAACATAGAGTTTATATAAGAAACATGAGGAGCAGGTGACCCCAATCAGTACTCCAGGGAAGATGATTTTCATAACTCTGACTGGATGACTGATTGGTGTGGAAGTCCACCTGCCCTCCCAGGGGCATCAGTGCTGTGTGTTTGGCTGGTGTCATGGGGCTGGAGGGCTGTGTTATAGCCCCACCTACTAAAGATTTTCTGGAGGGGTGTGTAAAGTCTTCTAAATGGATAGCCTTTTAAAACATTACAGATAATATCTAAACATACAACTACAATATGATGATATCTGTTCCACTATCTACATCTACAAACCACATATCATTTGTCATGTTAACCCCTATTGTTTCTACCCAGCATGCTGCTTGTCGCAGGGCATTATTTCAGAGCCTACAGTGTGGAAGGCAGCATCACGATTGGATGCTGACAGGTGACAGGCAGCAGCTGGCCCTCCTCTACCTGTGCCAAGGCGTTGGCAGCCTGGGGACATGTGCACAGTCATGCTCCTCCCACTGCTGTGCATAGTAAACAGAAAATCACCCCAAGAGCCCTCACAGGAAATGCTGCAGCACATCTGTGCCCTAAAACATCTCTGAGTCAGGCCACTAGCCCTGAACTGGAGTAGTTGCATGTTCTGATGGACCTGTTCTCAGTCTGCAGCTGGCAGCAGTACTGATCCAAAAACAAACAAACAAAAAGACCGCCCTTGTGATTAGTTAATGTGGATGTTCAATTGTAAGTAGGTTTTCCTAAACACTGTTTTGATTCTGGTCTTAAAGAGAACACTTGAACACTTGGCATCAACACATTGAAGTGTTCATTCACTGTGGCCTGCAGAACGCTCCTCCAGCCAATCAGCTTCCACGGATTACATGGCCAGATTTATCACACTTCAAAAATAATGTAATTTGAAATGTGATTTGTTGTTTAATTTATAAATTGTTCACAGTAATTGCTATAGAGGTCCTGGACAGCCCCAAATTCTGGTCCTGGATTTTGTTGTCACTGTAGGTTAATTAAACAGTTAATGAAAGTAAATGTACGTTGTAAGAAACCTGTAAAACCTTCACCTCAAGGAGTGCAATTTGAATATCAATACATGTGGCATAAATGAACTACCAATGATTTTTTAATTCAGGTTCAGACCTTAAGACCTTATTCTTTAGGTGACTGAAATATGCTGTACAAATACTGTGACCACCAGTGATTTCAAAATCCAGGACAGGATTTTCAAATTCAGGTCCAGAGCTAAAGAGCTATGCTTTATGTACTGAAATATGTTATTCATGATACAAATACTATATGGCTAATTATAACGGATAACTTGATTATTGATTAGTTACATTAAATTGCAGTGCTGAATAATTTTAGATCCACTCCATAAAGATTTACAAACACAGATTTCGCATCCAGCAACATTAGCGGATAGTGTAAGAGACAGTCAAGGTTAGCACAGTATCTGTAGCACTAAATGCAGACCCCTCCCTCTTTCCTTTTCTCTCTCTCCCTCTTTCACACTGTCTCTCTCTCTCCCTCTTTCACACTGTCTCTTTCTCGCTCTCGTCCGGCAGGCAGATGAGATGCTAGCTGCTCACCACCACCCTGTGCCCCATTGATTCTGTGAGACAGAGATTATCCCTCTCTTCTCCCTCCACAAGGTGAAGGAGACCGTGGCAACGGTGCGGAGGACACCACATCGAGAGAGAGCGAGGGATAGAGAGGAAGAGAGAAGAGCCTGTCACCATGGGCACACCTCTCAGGAGGAACACCCCGGCATCAGAGTGAGTGTCTCCATTTTTTTTTTTTTCATTTCCCTCCTCCAAAAAGGGTTGGACATCATGGTCAGGTTGCCATAGCGACAGCAGCCGAGGCAACGGGAGGATGACGATGCGGCTGCTGTCGTGGCTTCCTGTGTGTGTGAGTGCGCCCGTGTGTGTGTGTGTGCATGCTAAATATTATTAGTGTTTAACATGTCATATTCTGTCATGGCTAATGTCAGCATTGGGCTTGTTTTAGACAGTAACTGCACCCTGGTGCAGAACAGGCTTAGTTCAGCCTGCCCAGAGGAGAATGAGACAGTCTGCTGTCACTAGTCACTGTTATAATAGGGTGTTGTCTCCCCATTCAGTAGCAAGGCATGTTCATACTGTACATACATGGGGATTGAGCATATGTCTCCCCATTCAGTAGCAAGGCATGTTCATACTGTACATACATGGGGATTGAGCATATATAATTGGATGCAGGCTATCATGTAGTACCGTGTACTCTGAACTTAGTGAGATCCATATGATCTGCTGTGGGTAGCAGCGAAATACACATACAGGAGATGAAGTCTGGCACTCTCTCTGTGACCTGGGTCATATCTCTAGATATTGTGTCTGTCCCTCTTTTTGTCCGTTTATATTCCCCTCTCACACACTGTATGAAGCTTAATCCACAACCAGTTCATGCATTTGCACGTCTACTGACCTTTCCAGTTTAACACTGAAATACCTCCTTTGTCTTGGAGCTGTCACTCCCTTATTTGGGACAGTGGTCATATGGTCAGTGGCTGTGGCCACAGTGTCAGAGTCAGGCAGCACAATGCTGTAGCTAACTGTAGCACAAATACATTTAATAGTGAATGTCCAACAGAATAATTTGGTACACTGAAACTCCCGATTACGAGCAAGAATTTAGAGAATTCAGAAATGAATATTAATGTGGTACATAGCTAACCTTATCTGGAATCTGATAATAGATTTGACCAGGAAAAAACACCAAGAACAGTCAATAAATTAATAGATTTTTTGAAGTAGAGTTGGGCCACGTTTCTCCTCTCCCACAGGATCCTATAAGAAGATCTAGGTGATCTCTTAAAGGTGCTGGAGGTTAGACATTATTTTCACACACAATTATCCTAAGATGCCAAATTCCTAGATGGACATGGCAGAGCTCTTTATGGTTTGTTAGCTACTGATTCTTTAACAAAACACGCGCAAGCAAGCTCACCCTGCTGTGTTTCTTAAGCTACCTGAAGTTTGTGAGCTGTGCAAATAGATCCTTTAACTACAATGGTTCCGCTTCACTGTGGCAGTCATCTGAACTCGCTACGCTGAGGTCACTTAGGTTCACTGAGCTTCATGCCTTACAGTAAAATATGTAAAAGGACCTTATCTGAAGCATGTGCGTCAGGAATATGTTCTGTTTGACCAAGCCAATGCGAAGCTCTGTTCGGTCGGTCTGTCACAGCAAAGCAGCTGGTGTGTTAACAGGTGTGCTGAGAGGCTGATCTGGGTCCGGGGGGAGAAGGACACACGATGACTGCTAGGAACAGTCCCTTATGGCCTCTTACTGTACCAAGAGCACCAGAGTAATTTATGGCTTCCTCTTAAATAAAAAATAAAAAACACATGGGTGATTGTTCCCTCAGCATTTCTGGTCCAAATCAGGAATTTAAAAGTTACACCCCCCCCCCCTCTTGGTTTTAGTGCCGAGTCTGCATTTTAAGTGAAAGTGAAGGCTTTGCCAGGAAGTTGGCTGAGCCAGAACTTGAGTTCAGTTCGGGAGGTTTCAAGGTCGTGTTGAAAGTTGTGTTGAATCACTTCATTTATTCAAGCAGGTGCTGTTGTTTACAAGAATGTGCTGGAGTTGTGTTGTTAGCGCTTACTGCACTGCTAGGGTCCTTCTATCATCAGACAATGTTGAGCCACATCATTAGCATGACACAGAGAAGTTGAGCTGCCCTTAGAGAGACACTGCTCAAATTCGTTCTGTTATGATTCATACCACAAAGAAATACCATGATATATGATATACAGTATGCATTGCGGTTGTTAAAACATATTTATTATATTTATCTGGTCACACATCCTTTTTGTTGTTCCATAACTAATGTCTTCTTCATATGGATAGACTGCATCAATTACATATTTAAAATGCAAGCTGCATTAATGCATACCTAGAATTCTATTCCGAAAATTCAGGTTGGCATTTGGACCACAGCTGGAAGATTTAATGATATTAGTTTCTAAACAACAAAGAGTTAAGTAAGAAGTCCCGTAGTGTCAGACAGCTTGTGTTTACAGACGTACAGCCGGCACAAGAGCGTTGACAAGGTCCAGAGCTAATGGCTCCATAAACACGGGGAGCTGGAGTGTGGAGCAGGCTCCGTGAGAAGAAGAGCAGAGCCCCATTTGAGCGTCACATTTCCTGGGTCAGGCTACCACTGGCCTCTGCCTGCTGACCCCATCTGACCACAAAGACGAACTTGTTTGCAGAATAAAAATCTATTTTCAGCAAGTCACACAGAAACTGAGAATGTGAATGTAAAAAATAAAAACATATTGATCACCCAAGTCACTGTATATTATGGTTTTTTGTCAGGATCTTTGGCTAGTTTACCCAGTGATTTTCCTGTTTTTATGGCAGGCTTAATTGACTGAATATAGGCATTCAACTGATTCATTTTAAAGAATGTTTTTTGATCTATAGTTATAATATTTTAATAGAGCTGAAGGGGGTTGGTTGAGTGCAAACATATCAAACTGACAACTTCAAAAAGGCACAAAAGCAAACCTTGTTGCATACACTTTTTGAAACATTCATTACAGATGAAGCATTCATTACACATTTCAGTCCTGCCTGCTAGAGAGCTGCATACTGCATCCACATTTACCAGACACTGCAAATCGACACGCAGGCAGAAAGACTGCAAAGCCACCAGTGTGTTTGTTCCCTTAGACGCACAGGCATCTGCCTGCTGGGGCATGTTTCCTTTAAAAAAGAAAAAAAAAGTTTGGGGGCAATTCAGCTGGTGTTTATTTGGTCTCTGATTCCCAGATTTTTTTACTTCTGCAGCATCTGGAAGGCATTAGTGTGCCTTGCTGTTGGGATGAGGTCACCATGCCAAAGTAACACTGTTGCTTTTGTCTGTTACGGTGACTGATGACGCAGCAAGGAGAGGCGGGCAGAACTTTAAACCAGCCAATGAGTGCAGAGTGCTGGCCTCCCCAGCACCCCCCCCCCCCCCCCCCCCCCTCTTGTCTGCGGAGCACTTACGTGGAGAACCAAGCACTTCATTTGAGTTTGACGTCATCCGTACGTTTGTGGGGCAGAGTCTAGGTCTGTTGTGACCAAGCACAAAGATGGATGTCATTTAATCTTCTCCCATTCACATATCGACAAGTTTAAAGTAAAGCAAGTGTAAAGTAAAGCAAACCATCCTAGTGAGGTCTGCAGTTTCAGACGTAAGCTTATGAAAAGGGGTTAAACGCCCGTGGAAGATACTCAGAATAGCCTTTGCTCCACTGTGCATTTCTAATTCATTCATCTTTCAGTAAACATCTAAACAATGAATGCTCACGTGGTCTGTTAGAATGTGGTGCTGAACTGGTCTACTGTACTGGGGGGTTTCCACACTGCCCTGGCCAAACAAACAAGTCAGAAATGTTGCACACAGGGGCCTTCAAAATGAGTTGTGGACTCATGAGCCTTCTCGACTTTGAGACTGCAGTGTGCGAGCGCGGCTTTTAGCTGTGTGTTTGTGGCTTTTAGCCTATTTCCAGCTGTTACGCGAACGACCAGGAATTTCCTCCGCTCACCAAAGACTGCTGCAGTTTATGATCCACCAGTGAGACAGACCCACAGCCGTACGAGCGAGGACCATCACAGCCCGTTTCTGCTGCTGTTCCCATGTTCCCCCTCTGCCATTCTTCATCCCCCTCTCACTATATCACTTCTTTCTCCCTCTCTCTTTTCCCCTCACCCTCTCACTGTCTGTCTGTCTGTCTGTCTGTCTGTCTCTCTCTCTCTCTCTCTCTCTCTCTCTCTCTCTCTCTTTCCTTCCCTACACTGGGCTGCTGGTATGCTATAGTAGCCAGAAGGGTTTACTGAACCCTGGAGGTTTAATCTTATGTCATGAGGCAATTGACCACTAAGCTGACCCAACCACCAATTCTATACAGCGCAGTGTGTATAACTCGCCTATCAGCCAAGTTACCTGACTCGTGCTAGATTCACTGGAAGAGATATCCTACAACAGCACACACACACACACACACACACACACACACACACACACACACACACACACACACACACACACACACACACACACACACACAAGTGGTGGTTATTAATGGCGCACATCTTAAAACATTGTGTGGTTTCAGTGCTCACTCCCAGACAGTTTGATCTAATCAAGACAATGCATTATGGTATAATGTTCACATTTCTGTTGTGTCATATTCGTATTTACTTACAGTGCATAAGTCTTTGTGAGCCGTTAAATAGCCCAGGCCGCCACAGAGGAGCTGAGATGTGGCCCCATGTGCAGTATTCTGGCTAATGTACTTTTTCAGCTGTTGACCCTTGGTGGGCAAGCAAAATTGTCACTTTTAATGTTACATCAATTCTCAACCCATGTTTGCTGTAACTCTCCTGAGAGTGCATGGTCATGCTGCTGTTGACTACTTTTCCCATTGCTAAACTAGAACTAATATTTGAAGCAGGTTTAGCCAGTGAATAACAGCATTCTAATACATTTGCTAGCACAAGTAGTGTCATTGAGTGCATTGTTATTATGTGCTTGAGTTGCCATTAACATAGTAGTGATGGGTGCTACAGAATACTACAGAGGTTTCTGCAAATAACGGAGCCACTACACTAACAGTGATGGAAATGTTCACGATCATTCCAGGTTCTGTTAGTGTGTGTATGTATGTCCCATGTATGTCATAATGAAAAAGGTACACGGTAAATGATCAAACGTGACATACTAATGTAGATCTATGAGTAGTAATACATTAAGAAAGGGCCAGCCCTTTATCCTGTGTCACAATCTGTGTAAGAGAAGAAACTGCCATGCTGTGCTACATTTACACTGCGTTCTCATTCAGTGCATTTCTAGCTATTCCCCTGAGATTTTCCTCACACGTATGGCCTTCCAGACTGAGCCGTGCTTAGCTCAGCCTTTTCACCATATAAGGACTTTTTGTGTCCCTCCGCCAGAGAGAAATGAAGAGAGGCTGTGCGGGAGAAGGAGTCAGTAGGAGCCCCCCATCCCCCCCCCCCCCCCCCCCCCCCTTACTCTCACCAAGCCTCTCAGCAACAGTTGTAAAAAATGGAATTCAACAAGCATGGTGAAGCTGTTAAAAGTGATTGTCGGCAACTGAGAAAGTCAAGGTGCTGCCAATGTTTCTGCTGGTCAGCTGAGCCGCTCTGCATTGTTAATTCAGTGTTTTTTTTTTTCATTTGCAAGCTGAATGAGCGGTTATAACTGTAATGAACTAGGTCCTATTTCTTTTACCCAACGTCTTCCTCAGTAATTCTCTTTGTTTTAAACCAAACTCAGAAACCTGCTAAAATGCTCATTTTATTAACATTTCAGCAAACATATAGTATTTGTTTAATAAGCGTATGGTATTTGGTTAACAATTGTATAGTATTTCATAAGTAAAATAGAAAGGCCATATCTCAAGTGTAAGTCACACCTCTCCTTTACCTCCCAACAGACTCTTTATCTCTTTATTGCTCTCCTTCTCTCCCCTCTCTCTCTCTCTCTCTCTCTCCCCACGTGCTGCAGTAGCAGGACTAGGTGTGACACGCTGTAGTCCTCCCCTCCTCCTTGGTGACAGTGCCACCCGTTACCTAGCAGCCCCCTGTGAATTGTGGGGAGGGGGCAAAATGAGGCACTTGCACTATCCACCTCTCCCTTCCTCCTCCCTGCTGCCTCTCCTGCTGCACATACATGGCCTGTGACTGTGAGGGAGGTGGGAGGAGAGAGAGAGAGAGAGAGAGAGAGGCAGAAAGACAGAGGCTGTCTGGCAGGCACATGGCCAGTGAATGAGAAGAACTTGCCCTCAGCACACAGTCTGACTGGATCTGAGCACACTATCAGAACTGGACGTGTGTGCATGTGTGTTTGTGTGTGTGTGCGTGTGTGATACCCTTCCTATCGCCTCCTCACAAACACGTGCGCCGGGACGCTTTCTGAGACCTCCACCTTTGTCTTTCCAGGATGGCTGAAGCTGAGCTACACAAGGAGCGACTGCAGGCTCTGTCGGTGAGTCCATTCTCCTGTTCCTCTCCTCTCTTCCTCCACAGCCCCTTCCTGCTGATGCTGTTACGCCAGAGCAGATCTGCTGCGGAGCACCACACATTAGTCTCTGCTCAGTTCTTGTGCTGGATCTTAGCGGCAGGAACAGAACTGTGGGCTGGTGGGCTGGCGGAGTAGGCGCAGATACCACCTGTGTTGCCTTCACACAGATTCTTGTGCAGGCGGTGTGAGAGAACATTGAGCTCTAAACATTCATAAAGCATGGCGTGAAGCACAGTGCAGAAGTTTTAGCCTAGCGTGGCCGAGCGGGCTAATTTCGGTGACAGCTAGAGGGCTTCGTTGCACACCGGAGTAGTGAGCAACAGATGGAGAACTATTCTGGCTGCATTGCTAGCATCCTTGCAATTCTGATTATACATTCGTCAGACAGAGAGGTTACAAATGTTGACATGGTCAGGTCTAATTAGGGCTCTGTTTACCATAGAGGGTCCAGTACAGTAATATAAAAATGTCTTTCAGGTTTAATTAATGACCACAAGTTTCTTGGCAAAGGTTAGCATGAGAAGAAGCAAATGACTTTGGGACGATAACTGCTATGCTAAAGGTTAAGTGCGGAGATAGATAGTGCTTCACTGAGACAGCTTAGGTCTGACAGGCAGAAGTAGGCAGACGTCGGCCAGTAGCTCAGGAGCCCAGAAGAGGTGTTTAGTTCTGTGAGTGAGTGAGAGCCTTTTAACAGCGTCTGCACAAGTGCCTGGGCTTACGCCACTGGTGAGGAGGCTAGACTCTGGAAGGATGTTTCAAAGGGACTCAGCCTAAAAATGTTTCCATCATTTAAGCCAGAGGAGGGAACAGTCACTTGGCAGAGCATCAACAAAGTCCAGGAAATGACGTGGATATTGGAAATGATTTATATCAGAGCAATGGTTTGTTGAAGTGAAATACTAAAATAGCACTACCCTGGAAATACAAATGTTTAAAATTAGAAAGAAACTATACTGTCACTAGAGGTCATTCAGTAGTAAGTGTAGCTCTGCTATAGTACTGTATTGTGTCTTTTAGTTGTCTCTGTTTTTTCCGCAGACAGAAAATCATGAGCCATATCAGTCTGAAACTGGCAGGATAATTTTCTTCCCTTTGGGTTTAAAAGAGCTTAAAAGCTAACAAATGTTTACTGCACTGTTCTACTGTTCTAATGTCCCCCACAAACTGCTTTTAATGGTGTGTGGCCATTATTGAGTTGCATTAACTTACATTGTTGACTCCAAGTGTCAGCCAATCAAAAAAAGAGGGAATGCCATAATGCACAAAAATTCAATAATCTATTCATTACTATGCAGTTTTAATGAGTTTTTGAAAACCAGTTGTTTACAAACTCTTTTCAATTAATTAATGTACTAATCTTTTTTGTTGTGAGAAATGCAGAATATCTTTGGCATCTTATGAGTACAATATGCTCTGAAAAGATACACTTTATAAATAATCACAATAATGCAAGCATAGCATCAAATCATTCACTCCTAATGCTCAAATGCGTTTCAGATGGTCTGATTACATATATGCCAAACCTTTTTTTTGAGACCATGTTAACTTTTTTTCACATTAAGAATGTTAAGAAAACTTTTTGTTCTTAATATTTTAAGGCTTTTCTACTCCAAATCTATGAAACTCTCCCTTACCAGACATTTGTTGAGAAGATTTTTTATAGATTTTTTTTAGATTGCATTTCACATATTTAAGATTTTTCATTTTTGTCAGATTAAAAGGCATTTAAAAATGTTTATTACTATTATTTATTTGCTATTATCTTGGTGTTTTTATTACTTTAATTATTAATAGTACTAGTATTAAAACATGCATTCTTAAATGCATTCTTCAATGCATTCTTAAACTCTACTATAAATTGCAAATATTTAGAATAGATCACAGAGCGTCTTTATCATTTCAGCCAAGCCATCTGTTGGATGAGCGTAAATTATTAAGGCCTTATCCACGTGCTCTTAGTATGACTGAACAGCTGATATAAGGTTTCCCAGTGGCAGCCAGTGGGGTTGTCATAAACACATTGGCCATGGCTGCAGTTTTACTACACGAAATGGACACCTCTCACACCTCTGTGTTTACACAGACAATTAAACACACTGCCTCCCGTCTCCCACTCACAGGGGTGGAGGTGGAGGTGGAGGGTGCTTCTTGACTTAACCAGTAAGACGGCACAAGCTTCTGGACCCATGAAGATCTGAATGTTTCTCGCTCTTCCTCTGTGGAGGGTCTGTTTTAGTCCAAGCACATATTTAATCTCGGCCTCCTCCTTTTCCCATGCACTCCAAAACAGCAAGAGCTGTGGGCTGCTTGAAGTTGACCAAGCAGTCCAAAAGCAGACGTGCATCTGAAGCCAACCAAACCCAAAGCTGTATTTTGGGGGTAATTAATTTGGCACTGATTACAGTTTGCAGGATTAATGTATTTTAAGCACTGCTGACATGCTGGGAGTGTTTCACTTACTGCAAATGAACAATATTTTCTTGTCTAACGATATTAGCATTATATCGCAAACAATGAATGTGGCGAACAACATGTGCACTGCTCCATATTAAATGACTGACCCAACATCTTCATACTATCACTTTCCCCTTCGCTTTGTCCCACATGCGATTATCACATCTCAGCAAAGCTGCATGCAGACGTATACATTTCACGAACAATCGGGCTTTGTCTGGGGCCTGCAGTCTTCTCCTCGGTGTCATTAGCTTGCAGTTCTGTTCCACAACTTCAGCCCACAGCCCGAGCTGTGGCACTGTGCGGCCGAGCCTACTCGGCTCTGAGGTCCGCCCCCCCACCCTCTGGCCAATGAGTGAGGCAATGTCGCTATAGCTTGAACGAGAGGCGAACCACTGGGTTGTTAATTGCAAATGACTGGGTTGGGAAGAGCGTGGGCCCTGCCTGGGAGGCTCGGCCTCTCCCTAGCGTCCACACACCCACAGTTATTCACACATGGACATAGAAGACTCCATGTGAGATCAGGCTCGGGCCTCTCTTGCCCCTGACCCCCCCCAACCCCCACCCCATGTCCCTCTCCTCCTCTTCTACTTTGCAAGGCGCTCTTGCTAGCAAGGGCAGGGCAGCAGTTGCAGTCCAGCTAAATTTAACGACAGCTGTCTCAGCCCTCTTGGATGACGTTCAGCATATTTGAAGAGGGCGTGGCAGAGGCATGAGACCCGCCCCCTCAGGTGGTTTCAGCTCTCTGTAGCTCTTAGGAGTCGAAGCTCATTTGCCTTCCATTACCACAGGGAACGAGGAGCTGACGTCAAAGCAACTCCAGGCCACAAGGCTAAAGGCCATATGCCTGTAAACTATAAGCACTTAATGCGTTAGTCTGTTCTGTCATACATTTGTTAACCTAAATCTTAAGTGTTTCCATAAATCAAGTCTTTATAAATTGTTCTCTAAATGATTCATCTGTTCGTTTCAGTTAATGACATGATTTTAGACCATATGTTGTGGTTTATTTGTAAATGAATATACAAATAAATAACACACCTAAATTTATATGTTTAATAGGTTAAGGTGATAGAATGAAAGTGGCTGTGCACATATTCAGACGAGATTGTGAACGTCATGGACCTCCATGTATGTAGTGCGACTGGTCAACACCATAACAGCTATTAAGAAATATGGCCATTTAAACCATTATGAGGAGTTCAGCAAAGCTGGCTGGGGGCTCGACATAAGGAATCAGACATGATCATGTAGGGTGAGGACATCCACACCTGAGGTACATCTGTCTTACACCTTCAGTGTGTATGGCGCAGTCACTTTAATCATTTCAAGCACCTTTGATTTTTGATTTTTTTCATTTTTTTCCTGTTACGTTAAGTACAGATCATATTCTAAGTTGGTTTTTGGTTACTAGATATTACAACACGGCCCATACTCAGTGGACTGGGATTCAAATACTGGGAACAGCTTTGGTAACAGTAGAGTACACTCAGATGCAAAAATAACCCATGAGCATGTTAAACCATGCCGTGCTCACACATATATGGGTGTTCATTAATGTGGCTTCAGCGTAATAGAGTAATCTTCTCAGCAGATGACTATTAGGATGCCCTGTACAGTATGGGATGGCCTTTATCATATCAAATCTGGCCTGTTTTGTTTGTTGCCACCTCGCTAGAAATGTTGATTCTAGACATCTAATTGCCTTTGCTGGAACAGCAAACATGAATGTTCGGATATTAATTGTGCTAAGTGGTTGCATACTGAACATGGACGATTATTATATCTGGTTATGGCAGATTGGGCTCTTTATACTCAGTAGATGCAATTGGCTTAAGGTTTTAGTAAACAAGAATGAAACAGATAGTAAACAAGAGTGAAACTGAGTGAACAAGAGTGAAAGAGATAGTAAACAAGAGTGAAACTGAGTGAACAAGAGTGAAAGAGATAGTAAACAAGATTTATTTCAGTCATTACTTTGTCATAAACGATGCAATAACCATGGTGTTTGATATGAACATAAATATAAACATTTGAATATGATTTTTTGTGTACAGAGTCCTGCAATGATGTTGGACACATTTGTTGCTCAGTCCTATGTTTAGGGTGAGTGCATGCCACGTGATCTAATCAACAACAGACCAGTTGGTAATCGAGTGCTAGCCAGAGTGCTCATGGAATAACTACTATTATATTCCGCCATAGTCCTTATCAACTATGTGTTCGTCTAAAATGGTTCATGTTGAAGCCATTTTCTTGCTCACTGTAATCAGACTGTATGTTGCTTAAGCCTAGAGAGTACTTTGTTTACCTGTAACACCTAATGAGAATGTTGTAGGGTTAACATAAAAGTGTTAATGAGCACTAAATGGTAACACGGTGTGCTCACAGTATGACGCGAGACAAGCTGGCTTCTGTTTTTAAAGAATACGCAGGACTCAGTGGGTTCCAGCCTCCTCCTTTAGACAGCCAGCTATGTACAGACAAGCTGCTCAAGCTCGTGTTGAGATTTACTCTTGGAAAAGTGTTTCCTCTGCTGACTCTACACCTGTTCCTGCTGGTGTCCTTGCCCAGACAGTTCACAGACAACAGATCTGTCTTGGGTACGTTATGCATTGTGTATCAGTGAACTGTTTCCAGAATGTTCTTCCAGACACCTAATAAACAAAAGCGTTTGTTTGGTGTGCAGTGGCACAGTACCCACATTAAAGGTGTGTGTTGAATAAACTCACACTCAGACATTTATAATAGCCTAAGCAAATATCTGAACTACTTGTTGCATTCAGCGTGCCCCAAGGAACTGTGGGTTTTTTTTTTTTTTAAGTATCGCCATTACAATTGACTACCATAATGTTTGCTTCATCAGCCAAAATAAAAATCTGTAGTTATGATGGTCAAAACTTTGGTGAAATACACGCGTGCATGAACAAAGCATGGATCATCAGAAGAGTTTATCTGCTGTTTCCATTCTCAAGCTGCTCACGGAGAAAGGCATGTCAGTTCTATTTTAGTTAGTCCACTGAGATAAATGCTTGTGACTGTTGTGATATGGAGTCCACCTCACCATGGCTGGCTTTACCCTCTGCCTTGATATGACTGTCACTGTAGCCAGTTGGAGGTGTTATTGACTCTAGCTCAAATAAGAACTTAAAAGCACATCATAATGTCATTTGGAATCGGGACACATAAAAACAAGAGTTTTCATACTCATCTCAATAATTTGTCCACTTTTTCAAAACGCCTATAAATAGACTATGTGAACTAAAGTGTCAATACTTTTGTATTGCTTTGATACAAAAGGCAATCACCACTTCTTAAAAATCATTAATACCTCTCAGCCAGTGTTCATGGCCAGCAAACATGTGTGCAGCAAATCTTGCTGACATTTAAGTTGCTGTATTTGTCAATTTTGATTTTTGATTTGTCCTCCGTATTTACCCATCTATGCAGTGAGAACACACACACTAGTGATCACTGGGGGCTGTGGTGCGCACACACACACACACACACTCACACAATAGTGATCACTAGAGGGCTGTGGTGCACACATGCCCAGAGCGGTGGGCAGCCCTAGCCCGGAGAGCAGTTGGGGTTAGGTGCCTTCCTAAAGGGCACCTCAGTCATGGCCTCAGGCCGGGGAATCAAACC
This sequence comes from Brachyhypopomus gauderio, assembly GCF_052324685.1. Taxonomy (NCBI): domain Eukaryota; kingdom Metazoa; phylum Chordata; class Actinopteri; order Gymnotiformes; family Hypopomidae; genus Brachyhypopomus; species Brachyhypopomus gauderio. The sequence continues at coordinate 12,582,703 of NC_135220.1, read as the reverse complement.
CACGACCCTCCAGTCACAAGACCAGTTCTTGTCTTCTGATCGCTGAATGGAATATGTTTCACTTTGACAGACAAATGAAAATATCAGCTGAATTATTTTGATTTTTAGCATTATATTCCTTTTTTTTTCCAAAAAGATCTTGATTACATTGAGATGTGTGTGTATATAGGGAAAATATAGATGTAGTTGTGACTAGAGACATTTTCCCAGTTTTGCAGAAACACCTGGTTCTCTTATCAGATACCAGTCTACCCAGGTGGTTGATGTTTGTGCCCTGTTACCATATATTCAGCGTGATATCAATGGAAATCTGTGGTCAAATGCAGTGGACAGGATGGATGGACCAGGCCAGCAGCAGACCTGATGTTCATAGACAAATATGTACGAATTACTTAATATAGTGAAAATACTCATTTGGTATTAAAGTTTGATATTTGTTATTGATTGAATAAAGTATGCTGAATAGAGTAAACCCCTGAAGAACACTGTGGTTTTTCCAGTTTATTTCTTTTTGTTGCTTTTAGTTCTGCTTATGGTAGCATGAATCACTTTTGGATGAAATTGAAAGTGTTTTGTTAAAGTGCATTTTGCACCAAAGGTGAACTGGTGTGCTGAGTGTTTCAAAAACATGACAAGTATAAAAAGTGTTGAATAAGTGTGAAAACAACTGAAACAACTGTACAAAATGTTTTAAATGAAGTTATTAGCAACTGCAGAATGCTTAAAAAGCTTCAACAGTTAAATGTGCCTCACTGTGGTCCTGTCAAACTGTGAAGTAGTTTGTTTTCATCAGGAGAAGAGGGCTGAAACAGTCATCAGAAATGTCAGCATAGATGGCAGCAGAGGCGTGAGAGTGTGGGTGTTGACAATGACACATTACAAAAGTCAGCCCCCCCCACTTAAAGGAACGCTACGCCGGACTCGCATCTTTCAGCCACAGCATGACCTTCCTCAGCTGTGACACGTGGACCAGGCCCGAGCAGCTAGCCCTCACGTGTGGTGATAAACACGTTGCGCGTGGAGCTCGGGTACCGTGTCCCTGAGAGAGGCTGTAGTGTAGCAGCAGGCTGGCTGACTGCAGCCGCCTCAGGACCGGACGTGGTCTGCTGGTCCAGATGTTTATGGCTGTGCTAATCTACGGATTAGACTCCGCTCCGACATAAGCCCTCAGCACCGCCTTCCAGTTTTGTGATCACAGTGGGGAAAGTTTCAGTACCCCAGAATTTCTACAGATTGCTGGCAAGAAAACAAATGAGATGCTGTTGGAAGTCACGGTACCCAGCCAAGGTTCATGGCCGCACAATGTGAGTTCAGCTAGGCTGTTATTCTCAGTGGGATTGTGCTGGTCAGGATTTCAGACCACATGTCAAATCTTTCTCTTATTCTGTGTCTCTCTAACACTCGTGTATGCAAAATAGTCCTCTCAGAAGAGGCTGCTTCTCTCTGTGCCTGCCTATGGTTGTTGCTGGCAGGAAATCAAAATGGAGTACATATGTTTTCAATTTTATCCCAGAAGTGAAAGGTCTTTGTGTAAACCTCATCCCTTCTACATGCACAGCTAATATGACTTATTTATATATTACCTACTATTTATATTTTACCTGCTGTGCCTAGATCCCCTCCCCTAAAGTTCAACCTCTACATTAGGCATGACTAACTCACCTATGACATCATCTTTGGACTTTAGTATTTCATAGCTTGCTGGTCTTAGCAACAGTGTTCATGATGAAGAAAGTGTCACACATGCTTGACATGCTTGACATGCCTGACATGCAGAGATCCTCCTGCCCGGTTTATTTTTTTCATCCAAGCTTCAGAATGTGTCAGCATGCTTGGCAAGACGCTTGGAGTTTATTTACCAAACACGTGGTGTAAAACGGGCTGTCAAGGTAATTATAGCCACTCAGAGAACTAACAGGGTAGGCCACTGACGGATTGTAGTAGTGTTAGTGCTGATGTACTGTAAACAGCCTTGGTTCTCATAATAAAATGTATTGTACATTAGCATAAAATTACAAGTATATTTGGAAGGCAATGGAAATATCATAGTATGTCCTAGATTTAATGGAGGAGCTGGTGCTTGGCTGCAACTCAAAAACTTCCACCAACTTACAAATAGCAACACATCTAAACAAAAGCACATTTGATAACATGTCAAAATAATAGAACAATTTGGGCAATACCGAATTTAACTCAAGGCCTTTGTGTTTTATTTTTGCAATCTACACAGTACTGGAGGAAGCACTGGAAAGGTGCCCTGGAACATTAAGAACAGGTTTAAGCCCAAGGCCATCCCAAACATCCACAGTTTATGCTGCTCCTGCCAAGCTGGTAATCATCAGATGTGGTTTATAACTAGAGGATTAAACAGACCTCAGACGTGTCTGCTTGGACAGTTAGAGAAACTTTGCAACAGGCCAAGAAAGCTCTGTGAGGGAGGAATCAATCTTGAGACAGACTACTACAGCCCTGCAAAGCTTAGTCTTAGTGTTGGCTTCGGTTTATGCAACCTGTTGCATAAACCGTGTGTGTGTTTATGTGAGTTCTGTCCTTGATATCTTGTTGGGGGTTAATAATTAACATGAGCAGTCTATGTTAAATAAAGCAGGGCTTCTGCCTTCTGTGACATGTTGTCTTTCACATCTATTTCTAATCCAGGAATCCTTTATCTACGATCCTGATCAGAAGCTCGAAGCCTTTCTTTATTTCACCTCATGTAACATTTCACTGAGAAGCAGTCTGTATAAAAGCCCATTTGTAGGCGTCGATTTGCTCGGCGCTAACATCTGGATTCCATATTAGTGCACATTCTGTGTGAGAGCCCAGGGGAGCCTGTAGTCCAGGTCTGGAAAGCAGAGCAGTGCAATCAAAGCTGCATGCTGAAGAAGCAGAGTGGCCTACATATGTGGCAACATGCTACTTTACTTGTGTTTTGTAGTTGTTTGCAGTAAGAGGACAGGAAGTGAATCACAAGTACAGTTTACCATGAAGGGGGGAACTATATCTGTTGGGCATTGCAGCCACTCAACAGAGTAACCCCCACTCTCCTCCACAGTCCACCAGTATTGTGCTAATAATGTTTGGCAACTATTATTGGTCTTGTTATTGGATACTGAGGGGGGCTTATTACGTTGTGTTGTAATTTTACAATATGTTCAGTCATACATACAGTAGAAAGTAACAGTATATCTACATAGTGGTGGGACACTTCAGTTCCTCGTGTGTATGACATTCATTGCATAGTTTATGTTTAGGGAACACTAATAACGATGACTTGCACATTGGGACATTTTAGTTTGAAGGTCTTGGGTGTACCTTAATACAGAAACATGCTGGATTTTGCTTTGTAATGTCTGTCCTCTTTAGCCTGCATGTCTAATGTCATTCACATACAAGCTGCTGTCACCCAGCTCCCAGAGATCCATTACTTACTTCTGGTTCGGTTCATCCATATCCTTAAATGGACATTAACTACAGATTCCCATATGAAGGCTCCTCTTACCAACTGTGACAGAGCGGAGTTGAGGGAAAGACAAACATGTGACCTTTCTCCTGTTTGAGGGCTGAGAGTGACGGGGGGAATGGAAATGTTTGTATAGAAATGCATGTGTCTTAGAAGGCAGCTAAAGGCTCCTGAGAAGGTTCAGTGTAGATACTCATGAGTTCAACAGGCCTTTGAGGACGATCCAACTATCATCTTCCTATCTCACAGTGATATCGAATGACTGTATGCAAGTAGTATTTGTATTACATTGTAAACCAGTGTGTTTGTTCTGCATGTGTTCGGTACAGACAGCATGCACACATCTGGCCCCGTATCTCACTAAAAGGCAAGATTTGATTTAACTCTGATTTAACCTAATGCAACAGAAACTTGGACAATAACCAGAACATATACAGCTTTCTCTCATTTTTTTAAACAATGGTAAGCATCAGGGATTATATATATATATATATATATATATATATATATATATATATATATATATATATATATATATATATATATATATATATTAGAACAATGTCATACGTAAGATAGATGGTAGAACCTCAGTAAACAGTAAATAACTGAATATAGCCATAACCATAATAAGTCTAATTACTCTTCTAATACTCTTCAGGAGAAGCGTAAAAGGCAATCGGAGATTGAAGACAAGAGAAGACAGTTGGATGACCTTGTTCTACAACTCCAGCATCTCAAAGTAAGAAACACCCTCTTGTACATCAAAAATGATTTAGTTCAGGTTTTGGGGCAGCCTGACATAGAGCAAAAAAAAAGTTTTGTTTTTTTTTTCATTTTATGAACTATAGTATATGATATTGTGTTTAAAAAAGTACTTACATGCAAATATCTAGAAGTGGACCAAGGAAAATACACACTCATCGGCCACTTTATTAGGTACACCTGTACAACTGCTCATTAACGCAAATGTCAAATCAGCTAATCGCATGGCAGCACTCCATGAATTTAGACCTGTAGACATGGCCAAGATGATCTGCTACAGTTCAAACCCAAGCATCAGAATGGGGAAGAAAGGTGATTTAAGTGACTTTGAACGTGACATGGTTGTTGGTGCCAGACGGGCTGGTCTGAGTATTTCAGAAAATGCTGATCTACTGGGATTTTCACGCACAACCATAACTAGGGTTTACAGAGAATGGTCTGAAAAAGAGAACATAACCAGTGAGTGGCAGTTCTGTGGGCACAAATGCCTTGTTGATGCCAGAGGTCAGAGGAGAATGGTGAGACTGGTTCGAGCTGATGGAACGGCATCAGTAACTCAAATAACCAGTCATTACAACCGTGGCATACAGAAGAGCATCTCTGAACGCACAACACGTCGAACCTTGAGGTGGATGAACTACAGCAGCAGAAGATCACACCGGGTGCCACTCCTGTCAACTAAGAACAGGAAACTGAGGCTACAATTCACACAGGCTCATCAAAATTGGACAATAGAAGACTGGAGAAACATTGCCTGGTCTGATGAGTCTCGATTTCTGCTGCAACATTCGGATGGTAGGGTCAGAAGTTGGTGTCAACAACAAGAAAGCATGGATCCTGCCTTGTATTAACGGTTCAGGCCGGTGGTGGTGGTGCAATGGTGTGGGGGATATTTTCATGGCACACTTTGGGCCCATTAGTACCAATTGAGCATCGTGTCAATGCCACAGCCTACCTGAGTATTTTTGCTGACCATGTCCATCCCTTTACGGTGTACCCATTTTCTGATGGCTACTTCCAGCAGGATAATGCACCATGTCATAAATCGCGAATCATCTCAGACTGGTTTCTTGAACATGACAATGAGTTCACTGTACTCGAATGGCCTCCACAGTCACCAGATCTCATTCCAATAGATCACCTTTGGGATGTGGTGGAACGGGAGATTCGCATCATGGATGTGCAGCCGACAAATCTGCAGCAACTGCGTGATGCTGTCATGTCAATATGGACCAGACTCTCTGATGAATGTTTCCAGTGCCTTGTTGAATCTATGCCACAAAGTATTAAGGCAATTCTGAAGGCAAAAGGGGGTCCAACCCAGTACTAGCAAGGTGTACCTAATAAAGTGGCCGTTTGAGTGTATGATTTGTTGGAAAGAGAAATATAATTTTAAAATATTACATAAATTATTTATTTTTTTACTCTCAAAGACATTTTTAGTGTTTACATTTTAATATGTGAAGCACTTATACTACTTTAGCAGTTTTTGTTTAGTATCTCTTCAGTTAATATAATTCTGTACTCTTAAGATAATTGGGTGTAATTTCCACAGATTTCAGCAGTGGTCTGTAGGAGAAATAATGCCAAGCGATATGCCACAGTTTACAAACATGCTCTTCAGGAATGTTTGGGGTGTTATCAGATAGATGAAGATTTGCCTCATTTACACAGAATAGCACTGTAGCGTAATTGCTCCCATTTTATGCTAGTTACGTTTGACAAAAACAAATGTGGCCAAGTTTAAAGTGATTCTCAAACGAGATTTTGTTCTCAAACCCACTTAAGAAAATAACTTTAGACAGAAAAGGCACTTGTGTCTGCAGGCTGAAGGAGATGTGATAAAGCTTGCGGTCTGGTGAGACACTAAAGATTACACAAGCATGTTGGGCTGAGGGGCAGGATAAACAAGCAAGGCTGACATGCCAAGCAGTCGAACTAGCATACCTCTGCTAGCACAATTCTGCTAGCACAACTCTGCTAGCATACCTCTGCTAGCACAATTCTGCTAGCACAACTCTGCTAGCACACCTCTGCTAGCATACCTCTGCTAGCACAACTCTGCTAGCACACCTCTGCTAGCACACCTCTGCTAGCATACCTCTGCTAGCACAACTCTGCTAGCACACCTCTGCTAGTCCACCTCTGCTAGCATACTTCTGCTATTCTGCTACCTCAGAATATTTACAGGAGCGTTTTGATGTTCTATAAAGGAAATGTGGAGTGAACGAGAAAGTAATTTGGGCTGGGAAGGAGGAGGCAATCCAGGAAATGGAATGTTTATTTAGCTGTGGGTGTTAGCAGAGCCTGAACCAAGTTCTCACTGGAAAAGGGTCTCCAAATGATTGCAATAGCCGAGTAAGAATGATTGGGGTCAATGGAAAGCATAGTATTTAGTCCCGTCATTTTCTTGTATTTTATTTGTATACACTTTCATGTATTTTATTTGATATTTATTTATTTGCACTATTTGTTATTTCCTCTGGAAGTTTTAGTAAAGTAATTTTCATCAAAGATAAAGACCATTCCATTGGTTTTAAGCAGTAGTAGTCTTCAGACACATCTCTTCAGGATATTGACTGCTGGCTCTAGGATCTGCTAATCTGTCTGTATCTTTGAAGCTGCGTGCACTAAATATCCCTTTACATAATGTGGAGTGTTCACATGATCACTTGCAAGCTAACCTACCGAAAGAAATCGTGACACAAGAAGCACCCAAACTAATTGGCTTTGCTGCATGTTATGCAACATTTAGTCATGTTTCAAAACTGCTTTACGGGTCTTCATACTGCGAAGAAGCGGACAGGCCCGTAATCCGAGCCGAGGCACTCAGCTTGCAGCCGCATACCTTGGACAGCTTGTGTAATGGGCAGGAGCATTCCTGTTGTACTGGGGACCGGTCCTCAGCATGAGGCCAGCTGTCTAGAGGAGAGCGTGTGTGGAATACCGCCCGACCGCTAAACCCTAGCTTCACTGGAGAACATGCATGCTACAGCAGTATCTGCCTTTGGATGTTTGGTGACTCATGTGCAGAGGCCGTGCATGCGGCATTGAAAGCTGAAGTGATGTGTGACGGGGTGAGAGTGCACCAGTGTGGCTACCTGAGTGTGCAGGTCAGAGCAATGTGAATGTGTCACACCTGAGCATGAACTCGCAATCAGTTTTGCTTGTAAGAGTATCCAAATATGTCAAAAATTTTAAAACGTGATCCAATGTTGATTCAGTTTTAACCTCACCGCATTTCTCAACGCATTTCTTTCTCTTGTTTGTTTGCTTTCTGGTTAAAAACTAGTCCAAAGCCATGAGGGAGAGGTGGCTTCTGCAAGGCACCCCAGCAGGGCCTCACGAAGAGGAAGAAGGGCGCAGGAAACAGGTTGAGCAGGACGAGTTACATGTAAAGAAGTTAGAGGACTCCGTTCACAGGTAGCAGTATGTTTCTATGTGCACTCATTTCTGCTGTCCACGGTTTTGCCTCATAAACCATTTTGCTGAAGGTTTTACTTTTGCATCTTCTTCACAACGTCTATTTGGGAACATGAGTTTCAAAACTTATGATTTTCGACATTACCTCTGCTCAGAGCTAGTATTATAACCCCTCTTTTAACAATAGTTGCCTTCCATTTCATCTGGTGTATGGTAATGTCATTACACTTTGGGTTGCCCCAGATGTGATTGCAGGATTCCTTCCATGGAATGTTCTGCAGGGCAATGGAAAACATTCTATTTTTTCTTTTTTCCTTGTTCTATCCTGGAACAGAAAACAATAGAAATAACTAATAAAGGAGCATTACGTTTGGTTTAATACTCTTGTCCTTGGAGGCTATAAATAACAACGTCATCTGTCAAATAGTGCACTATTTATATAAATCAGAATCTACTCAAGGACACCAACCATGGCTTTTTAATAGTTTCCCCATTTGCACTAGTTACTTTAAGAGTAAAAACAAATGCAGAGGTATGACTGCATAGCAAATGCATTACTGCCTAAAATAGGAGTGAGATGATGACAGTATGAGTGGAAGCAGTAGCTGGTGTTTGGGACATATAAAGCAGCAACTCTGATTTTTTTCACATTTGATAACTGACTGAGCTTGCAAAGAGATACTCGCATACATGCAAACCTGCACATGCATACATGCGCACAGTCTTATTTTAGCTAAACAATGCTAGACCTAACCCTAGCTTTAACCTCATTAAATAAAAGAAAACGTTTTGGCTCTTTTTTTCTGAAAAAAAACAATGACAGAAAAGCTTATGTGAAAGATTTTTTCTTGACAGAACAAGACAAATGTTAAAGCGTTCATGTTTTCTTATGATCACAAGGATGCTTGCCCCTCACTCAGAGCCAAAGACACGACCCTCTCTACATGTGTGGTCACTTCCTGTGTTGAGGAACACAAGGGCCAGTTTGATAGTCTTCCCTGTTTGCCGTCCTAATGCAATTATGCATTTGTATAACGATCAGGACTGGGCAATAACGCAGTATATGTAAAGGTGTTGTGTAATCACGATACAAAAAAGGTAGCCATATCCCATTAAAATGAATTAGTAATTAGATTCCTGGTTCCTTACAAAACATGTTTACTAACTAGTATTACAAGTTTTCCTTTTTTTATTTCGGCTTCTTCTCTTCTGGTTCCTATGACTACTGTAGCACTACATCATCATCAGCATCAAACAGGCACTGCATTTCTTTGAAGGTTTACGATGTTTTCCATGCCTTGTGTTCTTACCCAGGGTGCATTATATGACATTTACTACATTTCCATGCAGTTGGAAACAGACATCCATTATTGAGAGCTTTGTGCTGTGGTTCTGGCATTCAAATGCTGATAGCATTGTTTATCATCAACAGTGGATATGTTTCATGTGGACATGAGATTTGTGTATCATAAACACTGGACTTTTCAATATTAATGGTTTTGTTTCCAATATTTGTTGATGTTTACAAGATTTGTTTTGTTTCATATAACTTGATATTTGTTAAGTTAATGTTATCTTGAATTTTCTTAATAAATTCAGATGATGTTAAATTGCAGATTACTTGAGGCTGTCATAGAAGTTAAATTTTCCTCATCATATGTCCTGCAATTGTTATCAGATGACCAACTCCTTACGTTCTAGTTATAATGTGGTGTCTGGATTCTGATCCAGTCTTTCAAGATTCATGCACCCTCAACTGAGTGCTGTGCAAGTGCTCGTAGCTTCTAGGAGTCCCATCTTTAGCAAATGTTTAGATGGGTCCATGGTCTCCTAAAGCATGAAGAACTTTGTTCTAACCAATGCCACAACATGCTATGTCTGTCCTGTGCAGTGGTGGAGCCAGTGTAATTATGTACATTTGACAGGGGTGGGTATTCTACAGCAAAGAGGCTTCTCAGCAGTGCTGGACCACTGGGGCAAGGACGTGTTGTTGATATGGGCAACACTTGAACCTGCACAGAAAATACAGGACCTTGTGGGAGTTTGTTAGTGACCATAGTGTCTGGTGCTATAAAGAAACAGAAATACTTTGGCCATTAAAGGGTTAAGAATTATAAGTAACAGAAAGTAATCAGATCAGTTTTTAAAAGATTATCAGCAACCTGTATTGGAATACATTTGTAAAATCCAAATACTAATGACTAATTGTCCCAAACCTTGACGATGGTCACAGAACAATCACACCTGGTAATAATTGCACCATGTTGTATGGCCATTGGCATTGTGTCCTATGATTGGTCTTAGGACATGTGACCTCACCACTGACTAATTTGTATTTGGTGATACAGTGTGTTGGAAGCAAGTGACATGTCTGATTCATATTTGAAGTTATTTTCATTTCTGGGAGGGATTTCCTTTAATCTCAGGGTGTGTCTTTTGAAAACATCTGTGCCAGCTCCATTCACTTTTTTCCCAGGGTGAACACTAGCAAGTTGAGGTCACATCTAAAATCAGCACTCGCTGGGTTTCATATGCACCTTACTGAAACAGAAGATCACCAGATATTTTACAACCATGCCTCCATAAGACCACAGAGGTAGTGAGACCTAGCAGCGATTCTAATAAGACATTATTCATAAATAATGAAATATTTATTCCAGTACATAAAACGTCTCACAAGTACACCGAGCCATTCTGAATCCTTTCAACACAACACTTTGTGTCCTTTGGTGCTATTTTGGATCGTCAAAACATGCGAGCGCTCTCTCTTGGTTGCGTTTGAAAAGCAGCTGTCCTTGGGTTGTGCTCTCTTTGTGAAGCTGGCGTTCTCATCTGGCAGGCTGAGCTGAAGTTCTGAATGCCACGGGGCTGAACCGTGGCCTGTGGCTGTGGCCCTGGCGGTGTCTGCTCCTGGCTGAGCAGGAAACAGCCTCAACGGTGTCTCCCGTCAGGAGAGGGAGGGAGGAACGGAGCTCCATGACAGGAGGAGTTACAGGCCTCGGCCCTGCGCTCACGTATTTATCAGTACGGCCGTGTGTGTGTGTGTGTGTGTGTGTGTGTGTGTGTGTGTGTGTGTGTGTGTGCTGGGGCTTGAACTTACGACCCTGGGGTTACAGGTATTGTGCTCTACCTGCTCTACAAGGTGAGCTTCAGTTGGAACGGCAGGGTCGCGCTCTTAAAATGGCCACCGGTAAAACGGTATTTCAGAAAACATCTCACTAGTTCTGGAGAAAAGGTCATAGAAAACGCTACTATAGTTTCACACTATTCAACAAGTAAAGGAAGACAAGTACAAACAGCATAAAGTCTGGCTGGGGGCAGGAAAACAAAATGTCCTGATGTTCCTTCTGCAGTTCCCATGGCCCAGTTCACTCAGCGTAAGAGGAACATGCTGCAGTAGCATAAGAGCCCCAGTGCCACTGCAGTTGTTTCCAGCACTGTAACACTTTAACTAAACAGGCGTACGCAGCAGTTTGACCAAACAAGGCCTAATCAGGCCTACAGGACGTGTGACCTGAAGTCCGCTGACATCCATGTGGACACGTGGGAGGAGCCAGATATTGATCTCAGTGCCTGGCGCGAAGCTTTGCTCACAGGTATCGCCCAGCCAGGACGAAACAAACACAAGAGGAAAACTGTGTTGCAGATGGCACTTGTGTCACCTTACACGTGTAATGGATGTGTGAAGGACCGGCTCTCTACAAATTGGCCTATCCAACAACAAACGAATCTGCTGGCAATCCAATTGAAACGTCAGCCGGGCAGATCCATTGTGTGTTCAGACAGACAGAGCCATGATGATGAATAGGACCGATAATACATGCCACTGGGAATTATTTCATCTGAGGAACGTCCCAAACCTGTGACCATGAAACATTTGTGTACAGTTTTCAGATGAAACACAATAAAGGTAGAAAACACTGGTGTCTGGCACAAGCAGAGTGGGGATCCATCAGAAATACAGACGGTGTGCTGCTTCTCTGTATGACACAGTCTGTGTGTGGTGTGTGTTCCACTGTGTGACATGAGTAGCTAATGTGGGGAAATGGAGTGTGTGGTACTTATGCTGTAGTGAGAGGGATAGAATGAACTGCTCAAAATCCCTTTATAGTGAACATTATTTTACATTGCATAAAAACTGCTTCAGCTATTCAGTACATGCGGTTTCACTTTTGGTTTTGAGGTCGAAAATCTTGGTGTCATGTAGACACTTGGTTAAACTGAAATATTGCTGTTATTTTGATGTCACAAAAGGAATGCATACAACAATTTGCTTTTAACTATTTTTATGTTAGAGAACTTTATCACATGGTTGATCACATGAAAACTGAAGATCCAGATTTGCTCTGGTCAGGGACTTATACCACAACTATAATTTTACTGACACTCTTGGCTTTGGCTAGTTTATTTTGGGGGGCCATCAGGCCTTTAATCTTATCCAGTTATATGTTTCAAATGGTCTCATCAAATGCCCTTAAGCAGACTTTTTCTTTCCTTGGTATCATGCAGGATTATTTAAGCCTTCGTACTATGATTACTTCTGCCTTTCTGGTCAGTGAAACTGCCATTTCAATCTGTGCTCAGGATGAGGGGAGTGAGAGATGAACTGCCCCCTTTCTGTGCTACCATGGAAACGCGAGCTGCTTCTGCCGCTTGTGCCCATGTGGTTAGCGCTCTGTGGGCAACGTGGCTGATGATCGTCACCGTCGTGGATATGGGGAAACAGATCCCAGACCAGCATGTTTAGACCGTTCGATGGGAGCCAAGAGGCTCTCTCTATCCCCGAGGCTCAAAATGATGACGTAATGTGAAGACGGTCCATTCCCACAGCCTGGTCCTGCTAACCAGAGCCAGCTGGTCTTAATGCCACCGGCAGACAGGAAGTGGGAGAAGCTGAGTAGGAAGCCATGAGTGGGCATGGTGACTCCATGAGGTCATCCACCCTCCCAGCCATACGAGTCCAGCAGAAGACTCGTGCTGTGGAAAAACAAAGCCTCTCCGATCAAAGGTTCAGAGAGTCATGTGGGATCCAGTAACACCCATCGTAGGATGTAATCTCGTCATTCAGTGTCAGGGACCACATGGAACAAATTGGATCTTTTGCAAGCACCCTAGAGGACCCCTCTAACTTCCCGAGTGTAGGCAGCGTGCTTTCTTTTTTCTTTTTTTTTGCAGTATCCCCCTACTGGTCATAAAAGGGCATTGCGGTATTCAGAAGCTTAATGCGTAAAGCTCCATTTGACTGCAAGGCCTTGACTAAACTGTGCAGAGAGCAGACTGCAGCGGCAGGAACTGCTGGCGTTGCACGTTTTCAAAACAAGCCTGAGCCCCACACGGTGTCTGTCTTCTCCAGCGTCCGTAGCTCGGCCTCAGGGAGGTGGTACCCTGCCCCACTTACAGCCAGAGAGGGAGACGTGCAGCCTGCTGATTGGCCAGATTCCTCTGCCTCACGTTTATTTTCTGCAGGTCTCAAGAAGCATTTAGGAGCATTTCCATGGTGCAAGAAACAAACAATATGTGTTATTGGTGCCAACACTGTTATACCCTTATAGAATTGTATGTTGTAGAGAACACACTTTAGAATCACAAGCAGTTACATCAGTAAGATTGCACAGAGTATGATATGAACTATCCTTCATATGATAGTGAAGGTGTTCTGTGATGTTTTTGGCCGCTTTCTACTAATATGGTTGAACTGGCATAAATTCACCACTAGGGGGCTAAAATGAGCTAGTTTTCCTAATGTGCTGTAAATTGTAAATGTGCACACGTCTCCAAATGCTTTTCTTTGAGGTTTTTACTTTGGTAGCAGCAGATGATAGTTATGGAATTCTCTTTAGATCCTATTTTATTCCAATCCTTAAAACAGTTCTCTAGACTTTGGGTCTCATGTAAAGCTTGCACAAATTAATAAACAATGAACAGGTGTTTTTATTTGTTTTAAAAAATTGAATAGTCATGGGTTAACTGTCCAAAAAAAAATCTAAAATAAAATACCTCATCTGGAGAAAGATTTCTCCACCAGGGTGGGATATCTCCCTTTTAGTCTGTCTAGACAAAGCCATTACTGCATTAAAAATTAGTCCACTCACAATCACTAAGGACAGTAAGGAGTGACCGGTGAATGATAATAATGATAATGATAATTCACTTTACCAATGAGGTAAAGGACCTTAACATGGTATTTAGGGTAATATTGTTTGTTAACAGCAGAGAGCTTATGTTTGCAACTGCTAACTGAGGAGCCTGAATGGTGTTTTCCTTTCAAGGTTCTCTACGTGTGTACTACCGGTTTGACAGAAACATAAAGACATTCCAAGTGTTTGATTGTATTCGTGTACGAGGGCCACAGTCCCCATGGACAGCAGTGAGGAGCCGGACGCCCCTGAAGTACACTGTGTTCTCATCACGTCTGCTTACGGTGGCATCACATTCTCTCCTGTTGTCAGCCAGTGTGATTTGACGCTGGCGTGTTTCCATGCTAATGAGCTCTGCATCATGCCAAGAGACTGGAAATAAGGCTTTATTACTTGGCCTGTGTGTGTGTGTGTGTGTGTGTGTGTGTGTGTGTGTGTGTGTGTGTGTGTGTGTGTGTGTGTGTGTGTGTGTGTGTGTGTGTGCGCGCACTTGTGGGCGTGTGGAGGCGTTATCACTTGGCCTTTGTGTGTGTATGAGTGTGTATGTATGGCCCTCTGCAGTCTGCATTGCTCTCAGATTCCCCACACATGGCTTCTGTTTGGTACTCTACCAAATGAATGTTCCATTCAGTTCCTTACAGTGCCTCAAGTTTAACCACCTTCCAAGACCTGGAGGGGCTTGTGGTTCCTGGAGGTTCATGGTTTAAAGCTCCTAAGGGCTCAGGTTATATACGTGTCTGATCAAAGTCAAGTAGCTCATGTTGCATCTCAAGACATTCACTAGGATGCATCTTCTCTGCATTCTTAGACAGCGGGTGCACATTTTGAAGGTGGACTAGGAATCGTGGGAAGGCTCCGTGGCCTTTGTTATTGTGGTGCATGTAACCCCAATGATGCAAACAATAGCAGGAAATATGCCTGGGTGGAGGCAGAGTGGGTTCCTCAGCGTGGCTTCCTCATTGGCTGCCAGCATTGAGAGTGAGTGAGCTGCAGGCCCTCTGGGAGGGGGAAGAATGCGATGTGTGTGTGTGTGTGTGTGTGTGTGTGTGTGTGTGTGTGTGTGTGTGTGTGTGTGTGTGTGTGTGCACTTGGAAGTGGATGGACCTCATTCATGTTTGCACTCTGTGACTGTCTAGGTGACCTTTAATGCAACCTACCAACTCATTGAGCCATATGGTTTGTGCTTTATTTCTGTAGCATGTGCTTCATTGAAAAAACCTTCTGAACTGTCTTAACACTGAATATGATAACTTGATACTGCTGATATTTTTACCTTTGTTCATCGATTACTAATGATGATCAGATATTTGTGGTTCTATATAACTTTCTGACCAATATTGTTGAATTGAAGTGTTATTTTAATTACAGAAGTAGACATGCACAAAGACTGAGTGAACACCACTGTAATTCTTCTGTGTTCGTGTCCTCCATTATCTGTTGCAGCTCTTCCAGTCCTCCACAGTCTGCCACAACACTAGTTTCAGAGACCTGTAATTCTGCAAATGATGCTCCTTAAAGAAATACACAGTTGACTGCTTTAAAACTGCCATTTTGAAACCCAGTGATTTAGAAGTTGAATCCCATGCTTGTGTAGTTAGCAGGGCTGTTGCTCAGAGATCACACAGTTTTCACTTCCAGCTGCTGCTACAGGAAACAACCAGACATCTAACACATCTGTCAAGCAGCTTCAACTGCTGATGTGGTGTCCACAACCACATCTGGCCATATAGGTGAAACACTGAAACAAGTCCTGCTCTGTGGAGTCTGACTAACACACATTTATCATAAATGCTCACCTTGGTACATGAGGTTTACTGCGTGCTCGTGACTGGGCCTTTCCACTCTCACACAGAGTGCTGACAGTGAAAACTGCCTGGGGGTGTGTGTGCTGGGGGAGAACACGCTTCATTGGCACACTAACCACTGGTGCACTCCAGTGTGTAAACCCCAGTGCTGTAGGGAATGCAGCCGCCATCTTTCCCTCCTCCTTATTTTAGTTTAGCTCATTTTATGTAATGAGAATTGAGACTTGTACGTGAGCAGAAAGTTGGATGGGTTTGTTTTTTATAGTATTTATTTCTTAATGTAGACTGCTTAGAGTTGTAGCTCACAACAATATCCACTTTACAGTAATTGATAGTCATACAGATTGCTTTTAATGTAATTACACTTAATGTAGGTGCCTACTGATAGCAACACCTGTTAAATTTCCCAATGAGAAAAATTATAATATAACCTTAATGTATATCATATTTTAATTATTACCATAACCTGATGTTACCTTAATTTACTCCAGTGTTATTTAAGATTATACAATGTGATTTTGCTATTGCCTGCTGTATTGGGGATGGTTGTAACAGGTGCAAAATAGATTTTGTGCTTTCTGCAGATTGGAAGCAGAGATTGGTCTGTTGGAGAATGAAGAATCCCAAATATCAGCCAAAGAGCAAGTGCTCAGAGAGAGACTGCGTGAGACGGAGCACTCCATTGAAGATCTTCAGAGAGTAAGTTCTGCTCAGTTCTGCTCTCCTAGGAGAGCACGCAGGGTTGTCCACACACACGTGGTCTTCTGGGTGCTGCTGCCTACAGCGCGTGAGGACCTGCAGGGAGAGAGCAAGGGGAGATGTTCCATGCTGGATTTAGTTTGGGAACAGGGAACAGGAGGAGTTTTCCATTTTTATCCACACCAGAATCAAAGTTCCAAAACCACAAAGTTTGAACATGCTTGCCTTGATCTGATTGTGTAACGGGGGTGTCTTTCTTTCTGTTTGCAGAGTCTGCAGAACCAAGATGGAGGTATGTGCCCAGTCATCCAGTTTAAAAACATACTTTTGTCTTAATATTTACCTAGTAAATTCCAAAAATTGCTTTCCCACACATACTTCAGAATATCTTGGCAGACAAAGATTCAATATTCATGCACATTTCACTCCAGGTTCAACAACTTGCTTGTCAAAGTTGTGAAAGTCATGATATATGTGGCTGTGTGAAGCAGCTAAAGGTTCTAGCAGGTACTAGCAGTGCGTGGCCTGCCCACATCCCTATTTGTGAGGTTCTGGTATCTGTCTGGCACACATATTAACCCCCCTGGCCACTTTCACCTTCTGCCTCAACTGCTCTATTGAATTCCGCACACAGTCCCATGACTCTGCATTTGGTTTACAGTGATCCACCCATTCAAGGGTAATCCCTTCAGCGCCGCATCACCGTTGTTTTGCCCTGTCCACACGTTTGCTATCTAAGCTGGGGGGGCTGGGGGGAGGGGTATGGGGGTGGTTGGTTAGGCAACATGAGTCCAATTCTATATCCCCTTCTGCTCAACAGATGCAGTCAACTACATCTGCTCCCAGATCCCCAGCCTCCCAGAGCTGAACTCCCAAACTCCAGCCACAGCTTCAAGGGAGCACCAGCTGCCAAGAAAACCCGGTAGGTGCTTGCAGGAGGTGTGGGCGGGGCACTGGTGGTTTTGGGAGATGTGGGCGGGGCACTGGTGTTTGTGGGAGATGTGGGCGGGGCAAGGGGACTGCTGGCATCAGAAGAGTGAATCAGATGGCTCATGCTAAATAGAGAGATGTACAATATTCTGAAACAAAAGCAAACGTTCAGGTTAAAGTAAAGGCTTAAAGCTGCGTCTCTGATGCAGAGTGAGTATTTTTCTAGGAAGAGTTTTGGATGTTGGTGGTCTGGACTCTAGCTGATATTTCAGCCAAACTTTCCACTAAAGGAAAATGCAC
Source organism: Brachyhypopomus gauderio (assembly GCF_052324685.1). Classification (NCBI taxonomy): domain Eukaryota; kingdom Metazoa; phylum Chordata; class Actinopteri; order Gymnotiformes; family Hypopomidae; genus Brachyhypopomus; species Brachyhypopomus gauderio. The sequence continues at coordinate 12,565,181 of NC_135220.1, read as the reverse complement.
TTTCTTTTAATTTTAGTTTTCTATGATAACTCACTTTGAAGAGAGCCTCATTTATGACCCTGAAACAACCTTTCCATTCAGAAAAAAATAAATTAATAAGACTTTTGTTTAAACCAAGTATATAAGTGAAGATGTATTTAATATTTAGAGCACATCTGCATCCAAGCAGTCATCAGTAAGTATAAAGGAGTAAGTGGACCAGTAGGAGTCAACATGTCATTAGAATATGTGGGGAACTAAGTAGCCTACGTGTAGATTATAAGGGCAATTTACCAATAATGTAAGAAGAGTATTTTATTTGACTATTTTCACATTTTTACTATGCTACTGTGCCATCACCTGGTATTTAATTTAAATACATGAATAATTTGCTAAATTATAATGGGTACAACAAGCTGGGCATGGTGTGCTTATTTCTTTTCATTGTTTGTATGTAACTGTTTCTATTCATTTTACTTCTGTATATTAACTTGCTGTTGTCTTTTTGTCTTTTAACTGCTGTTGAGATTTGCAGTATTTCAGTAAAGTTAATGGTGGTGCAAAAATTGAGAATAGGTGGGTGTGGTGAGCAAAGATTAGTATTAAAGGATTTCGTATTCCGTTTTGTGACTTATTGAAACTGTAATTTTCTTTGGCAAATTTAAACAAGAAAGAGTGTGCTGCATTGAAATACGATCACTAATTCATGAATTAACAGCTTCCCACACTGCTGTAATGCATGAGGAGTCACACTAATTGGTCGTTAACACACGCCCCTCTGCACTCTCCCCAACTGAAGCGGTATACGCCATGGAGATCAGTGTTGAAAAGGACCAGAAGACGGGTGGCACCAAGATCCTGTCTGCCCTGCCCGTCAGCCCTGCGGATGCCCACCAGCGGGGCGTTAAGGTCTACGATGACGGACGCAAGGTCATCTACGAGGTGCGACCCGGCGGCCCCGCCATGGTGGAGAATGGCGTGCACTCCTGGAGCTCCGACGAGGTGGAGGACCTGATGCGGCGCATGGGCCACCCCCACCCGTGGCCTGACGGCACTCACGTAATTAAGAACCCTGTCGGGCCCGACGCTGCAGACAGAGTCAGGGAGGAGGCGGAGCACAAGGAGGTGGGGCTTGCGGCAGCAAGGGCGGGGCAGGACGGTGCTCCGCCCCCCGGGCACGCCCGGCAAAACTACGAAGGAGAGGTGAGGGAGACGCCCGCCGCCACGGCCGACAAGCCCGTAACCATGATCTTCATGGGCTACCACAGCGTGGAGGACGAGGAGGAGACCAAGAAGCTGCTGGGCTTCGACGGCACTATCAAGGCCGAGATCGTCCTCATCGACGAAGACGACGAGAAATCCCTACGCGAGAAGACCGTCACAGACGTCTCGACGGTGGACGGCAACGCCGCCGACCTGGTCTCGGGCCGGCCTCTGTCCGAAGCCACCGAGCTGTCCTCGGAGGGCAAGGAAGAAAGCTCAACCAAGGAGACCCCGCCTGCAGGTACTGAAAAGAAAAAACGCTGCCACTGCTGTACTGTCATGTGACCTTCTTTCTCCCATCTCAACTTCTCTTTTCCTGGAGCCCATTCACCATGGCTCTGCCTCTCTTCCCAAACAACAACAACAACAATTCCTCACCTTGTTACTAACAGCACTTCCACTTCTGTGACGCCAGACAAGCACACTTCTCTGTCTTCTGTGACCTACTTTCCACAGAATAGCTGGCTGTCTTACTGTCTGGGTGGGAACCCACAGCAGGGTGTGGAGAAAGCGTTGGTTGAGGACGAGAGGTCCACAGCACATGTCCAAAATGTCTGGGGAAAATCACTTACAAAATGAGGGTGATCCATATCTTCATCTAAAGATGAAGGAACCTAGTGAACAAAGAAAGGAAGTTCTAACCCAGGTACCTGTACAGAATATCTGTGAAAATAAAAATAGTGTCAAAGACTAAGTCTTAAACCTGGGCATCCCAATCAACATTTGATACTTTCACAGAGCTTTATAAATTGGTGTAGCATGGGTATATTTAGCTTCACGTGGAAAATGCATCTGAACCACATATGAAAGATATCCACATATGAAAAATATAGATACATTTAATGTGGCCCTGTGCCTGTTTTGCCCGTTCACATGTTGTTCAGTGGCCTTTCTGGAGCATCACAACCACCATCACATGCTTGGCTTTAGTCTCCAATGTTTCACTGGCAGGTTAGACTACTTAAATGAACAGCACAGTTGTCATAACTTGGGCAGATCTTGTCTGTGTGGGCCTCTGTACTGCCATGGCTTTATTTCTACCATCATTTTTGGATGTTTTTGTTTGAAGAAATAAAGGGCCACTCAATATTTGAATTAATGAATACAAAAATTTGAAATAATCAATACAAAAGTTATATTTGACCAAGGGTATCTTTTATAAAAAATACAGCAACCTGAGTCACCCGTTATAACCTATTAGACTGCTCTGCTCATTTCTTTACTAAAGAGTTTCCTGCTGGAAAATGATTAACAAATTTTTGTATTTGAACTGAAGTGCTAGGCACTGTCATTTATTGTTGTCAAATCCACTGGGACAGTCAAAAGCCATAGTGTAGCAAACTGCTAGTTTACATAGAAACATGGTGCTGAGTATTATGGGACCTTTATGGTACTTTTATATAATCAGAAGTGCCATTAGCAACTACAATATGTTGTACACTTATAAATACTTAAGCCTGTATCATCAGCATCTCCAGAAGTAAAAAGAAAGTCCCCAAGCTCGCATCAGCCAACACGTGTAATGTAACGTAATGTAACAAAAAACAAAACAGCTTACATGGTTCTTGACAGATGGGTAAAGTAACAGTGCCTAGCACTTGACCAACACCCTTCAGTTTCAGCAGCCCTACAGAGAAGTGTTTTCCATCGTCGTAGCTGCTAAACGTCGTAGCTGCTAACGGTATTCACATTTCATTACGTACATGAGGAATCACAAACTAGTGACTTTGGTTGTAAACACTATATATATAAACATTGTAGAAAGATTTTGCTCAAATGAGTGCCAACATATATTTCTATTGAGGTTGAAACCCAGGAATGATTTTAATACAGTATATATATAATAAAAATAAATATTTATTTATATTTGTAATGTACACCTTAATACCATACAGACGTCTTGGTGTTGACTCCAGGGGAACATCTTATTTAATTATAATTTATTCACTAATGCCGACAGCTTTGCTGTGTCTGTAATCACCTGTGTCTCTGTCCCTCCTCTGTCTGTTGAGAACACTCGTACACACGCACAATATCAGTGCCATATCACTCAGATCATTACGACTAAATGAGGAACTTATTGATGAATGACTTATCCGCTATCTCATGGGAAGAAAATCACTTTTTTTTCCACTGCATTCATATTTCATTATACACCCCTTCTTTAAGGGTCAACTCCATGCATGGCCTACTTCTAAGCTTTTTTCCATTATACTCTATAGCACAACATAGGTGCTGTGGTCAACATTTCAGGTAAGATATTAAGAGATGTTAGTGTATTCACACTGTAGCTATTGTTGGTTTTTAAAAATTGCACCCAAAAGCTGTGAAATATTGCTAAAACTTGATCAGCAAATTTAGATGTTCCTTTAATTTCCCTAAATTCCAATTGACTTTTGTCACTTGTGGTTAAAATCCAATATACAGCTATTATACAATTTGTATAAGTACACGTGACTGTAATACCCAATATTATGTCTAATTACATTTTACATGGTCTTCATATGTCTTTGAGGAGAGGCAATGCCAGATGTAACAGTCATTAAGCTGTCATTTAGGTAGTAGCTTAGAAAATTCAAAACACAGTTGTGTGTAGACGTTTGTAATATCACAGCAACATGTAGTATCATATTTTACATTCAACTGAAAAATCCACAGAAAATGAAAATATGTTACTGTCATTCAGCTGTGTTCAATATTCAACACAGCAAAGGAGACACGTTCAGAAAAAGCAGAGCTATGAGGGGAAACCAAGTAACTCATTCCAACAAGAAGGTTTTGATAAATATGTATTTCACACTTTGGAAAAGAGGTTTGAGTCAAGGGTGCGTCCCACATAAGCACTCTTTGATCGTCACAGCTATAGGACAGAGACAAACGACACCTTCTCAGATGTATTATGGTGATTTGGGTTTAGGTGGAGCGCATTCCTGACCACCTCGCTGTATCCGTTTTAGTTTGTGTAAGTATAGGTCTATGAAACAGTACTGGGCACCTGTGGAAGTCTTGGTGAGACCCCGGTGTTTGTTGTCTAGCCCCTGGTTTCTCAGCGTCTTACTGCCAACCCCATGAGAATGTGGAGCCCAGCGTCCACACCGTGGCTCCTGCCTGAGCTCAAAGAGATACCGCTGTGCTTTTATTGAGATTCTGCTGTATTTTTGTAAACCTGAAGTGTAATTTTTTTTATCTGTTCCATTTCTCCTTTCCTTTTTTTTTATTTTTTAAAGATGACTACTAGAATTGTTCTGTGTATCTCTCTCTCTCACTCCCTCTCTCTGTCTTGTCTCTTCACCGCACCATTTCTTCAGTACGGACTGACAGCTGCTATGCTGTAACAGTGGCTTTTCTCCCCCTTTGTATGGTAAACCTAGTCCAATAAAACAGCATTTTGTTTTTTCACCGTGCCTACCTTCTTGAGTCTGTGCTGTGGTTCTTTCACTAACATACGTCTCCCACAACTCACGTCACCAGCACGCCTTCTCTAGGCTGGGCTCCATGTTTCCCCCAACCTGCCCAGCCACACTAACATCATCCACGCCTCTCCTGTGCCCTCTCTCTCCGTACCTGCCTCTGTCTGGCAGGTCAGTCCACACTGCATGCCCTTTGCCAAACTACATTAACCTATCCAACTTTCCTTACTCACTACTAAAGCCTGACGTCAGTTGAGACAACCTCCCCCACTGCCAACCAGTTCAAGGTCAGCACACGTTATTAGGGAGGCTCGTTAGTCTGGTAGTGTTAGTGTGTGTGTGGTATTGGTTTCTTTCTGCCCAGATTACTTTAATTTTAATAACTCATACAAACATGTGCTACAAGGTAGGTACTTTGTTCAAAGTTCATACACCATGTTCTTGTACAATAATTCATTAGACAAATTCAGTGTTATATATGCAGCATACATGCAGTCTTCTGGACTGGGCTGAAATCAATTTTAAACATGGCACAAAAATCAAAACGGGCCCATCCTCTCACACTTGCAGGCCTCTGGTAGGAGGCCCTCGTGCACAGAAGAAGATATGACCACTCACTGGAAAGGGAGGACAAGAAAGACAACAGTGTAAAACAACCTAAATATATAACCTCATCCTTTTATGGGGTGTTCCAGTACACCTCTTACTTAGATGAACACCAGGCACCTAAACAGGAAGTACGAATGAGGAAGGTTAACCAAGGTCGTCCCTGTGGTGATGGTGATTAACACTTGAGGTTGTGACCCCTACGCTAGTGGAGGGGATCCAACAAATCCCAAGAATGAATAATTACAGTGTGTATCTCTAAACCATGCAGTAAACAAAATACTACAGCGACCCCTCAGACACCCAGGCCCAAATGTGAGGGGGGAAAAGATAATGACCACCCACTGGACAGGTGAAACAGTAGTTATTTATTTAAACATTTAAAATGTTGAATTATATTATGATATTGAATATGACTTAAAATGTCTTGTTAGAAAGAATTATGTATTTATTCAGTCAGCTGAACAGACAATTAACAAAAAATATAATTTGGGCAAAAATATTAAGATGGCTCAAATAAATATTTTTAATAAATAAAATATTTTTATACCTAAGTTTAATTTGCAACTTCACTGTCCAAACAGCACATTGCTGTTCAATTGCTTAAAAAACTATATTTGAAACATAGTGCCATTCCACATGATTACCAAAGGCTGTGTTCCAACATTACCTAGATTACGTTTTGCACTGGACTTTTACATCCCTATGCAATGTAAACTTAACTTTTAACATTTTGTCATCATCTTGATTTAATCTAAAGACAAGCATCCCAAAAGCTGTGCAAACCGATATGACTCTCCTCATAAACTGCTGTCTGGTTTTCATATGATAACAACATGAGGCTACAGGACTAATCAGGACTAATCTCGCCCATTACTTGTTTATAATGAAATGAGCTCATATCCAGGTCAGGATGTATAGAACTGAGTGGGGGTTATCACTTTATTAATTATGCATTTAAGTCAATAAGACATGCGATGATCAAATTAGGTGTTAATGGTTGTAGCATAAATTGCTTGTCACCAATTTCTGTGTCTTATCCACTGAAGGTGGGCAGACCTACAATTGCAATGCTATTCTGCAGGAGTGTTATCATTTTCAGCATCGATACTGAACTCTGAATTCCTGAAATCACTTTGACAAGCATTTACAGTTTATCATTTAGTGCTGAGAGCAGCACATTAACTGATAAGCCACACTACTTTTAAAGAGTGCTCTGTGTTAGTACATTGCCCATATTTTCCACAGATGCCCTATTTGATTCAAAATACCGTATTCACAGCCAGTTGAATCCCTCTCTGCATGGCTCGGTTACAGCGTAGTTATTATCAGCAGGTCACAGTAATTCCAACGACAGAGTGAGACTGCACTGGAAGCATCTAGTGTGAAGCTAAAATAATGCTGTCTATAGAAGCCTGTGTATGAGTGCATGTCAAACGTAATTAATCCCCACCATCAGTGAAATGCCATATGCCTCCTGTGAGACAAACTTTGTTTTAGTTAGATTTTAGGGGAAGGAGGGAGAGAGTTACGCATTTCTTCAGTTTTTTTTATATTTCGATTGTTAAATTTTCTTTGTTGTATGTGAAGTAAAATGGAAAATATAGGTAGGTATAGGTAGGTATATACTTTATTGATCCCGAAGGAAATTTAGCAGCCAGTAGTAATTACACAATACAACAGAGTAGTACAACTCACAGTAATAAGAGTGACAAAAAGAAATACTGGAAGTACATACAATCACAGTAATAACACAGGTCAACAAAAAAAAAAATTTACTGGTGCCCAAAATATTTTAATGAATTTGGGGTATTTTTGGGGTGCTGATTCTGAATATGCTATCAGTTTTGCCAGATTGGCTCAAGTTTTTGAGATTTTTGGTATCTTATTTATAGCACTTATATAGCATTAGCATATAGCATTTATAGCACAAGAAGAAGTTGTAATAACGATCCAGACACATTCTGTTACATTTGTGGTGAATATACACTGCAAAAACATAGAAGAAACATAACAGACTTCATAAAAAAAGTGTATTTGGCCTATTTTGGGGTTATGCTTGGGGACCAAGACAAGTCTTGGGCACCACACATAGTGTGTTTTTTTTACACATTTCACGAAAAATCTCAAAAACTTGAGCCAATCTGGCAAAACTGATGACATATTCAGAATCAGCACCCCAAAGTTACCCTAAATTCGTTGAAATATCTTTGGCCCCAAAAATGCTGTTGACCTGTGTAATACAACTATAGAGGTGCAAAAAATTAACAATAACTTATATGACATTTACAAACAATACAAAGACTATACAAGCGTGCAAGTATCCCAATCAGAGTAAAAGGGAAATTCTGTAAAACTGATGTCCAGTAGTGCAAATGTACGGGATGTACTGTAAAGTGTCAAAGTGTCCAGAAGTGTGAATGTATGGGACATACAGTAAAAAAATGTCTGTAATAACACAAATTCACAGACACGTGCATAGTGAGAGGAAGAAGCCAAAAAGTTCGGGGGGGGGGAGGAGCTCTGCTATCATGTAGCTTTGTGCTCTCTGAACTCCGCCTGCCTCTCTCCCCCAGCCCTTTGCCTAACAACTCACATGTCATGTCTCTAAATAGCCCTCATTTCCAGCCTTTTACAAATATATATATATATATATATATATATATATATATATATATATATATGAAAATGGTCATATAGTGCTCCAATCCTGTTGTACGCTATTCACTAAACTATAACTATAACACTATACTGTGTTAATGAACATGTACAAGACTCAGGCAAGAGTAAGGTCACCATTAACAAATGGCATAGACAACTATAAACATATCTGATGCCTGTATGATAGTGATAAAAAAACATAATAATAAACATTTCTGCTAAACGTCTACACACTCAGCTGGGAAAACAATATCAAGGCGTTCTGTAAGTCCACAGTGACCTGTCTGTAGATGGATGAATCACCATTAAATCCATGTGATCAAGTCAACAGTCTGACTCACTGATTTCCAGCAAACCGTTCCAGGTTTGAATGGCTAGCAGAGAAATCCATTCTGTAGCCTTCCATGTAATCCGTGCTGTATAAATACATGGTGGGTTGTTGTGGCCCTGTGTTGCAGGCAGCGAGAAGGCTCGGTGTGTGCTGCTGACCACGGAGAGTGGCCTCTTCTCAGGAGCTGCGGTGAGACCCACACACAGTCCTGCGGTGAGTCTAGTGGGGACGGGGTGGCACGCAGCCCCTACCACACACGTGCTGCACATGTATGCACATCTCCTGCCTTTGTTTCTCACATGAACTAGACAGATATTATACAGCACAGATCATTTCAAAGGCTCTGAATGTGTCATTTGTTGAAAGGCCTCGTGTGTCCTATTTATACATAGTGTCTATTTATGTATACCATGAGTTCAAAGGAATAGATAAACAATATTGGACCGCACTATAGGAAAGCGAACAGGAATAGGTAATGTGTTCCCTTAAGAAACCACGAGGATGCACCAAAACCAATATATTCATTTTCATTTGTATCTGTATTTTTTTTTTGTCTCTTGCCAACACACCAGTGAGCTGTGGCCCTCGTGTTTTGCTCTTCCACAGAGGTAGTCACAACAAACCGTGTGCCAGACACAGTCGGGGATGGAGCATGGCTCTAATGTCTTGTGTGCCTCTGGACAGTGTTTCCCACACCCATTTACAACCCGATTAGGATATAGTTATAACGTTATTACACTGTGAGCGTGGTTAGTGATCATCTGTGTGTGTATACACTCCAGCAGCCAACTGAATATCACTGCTGCAGCATCCAGAAGAAGCCTAGCTTCTGTTCAGGGCTTTGGCTGTTCTTGGTTAAGAGTCATTCTGAGGCATTCTGCTGTTTTCTTAGCTGAATCAGAAAGACATATTAGAAAATAGAATGTGCATGATTAACGATAAGCAAAGAGGAGTCTCACTGGGACTTGGCCCCAAACCAAGTGGCCCAAATCTCTAGAACCTTGTTTTTGTTCCAAAATAAGTAGTGATGCCTAAAGTGAACTGTGCATATGAGAAAGTGATCTGAGCTAGATGAGGAGAAAGATAGAGAGAGAGAGAGAGCGAGAGAGAGAGAGTGTACGTGGAAAATTGCATGTAAACAGTTTCTGGAAGCAATCAATCTAATGTCATATTGCCCAAGTGTTATGTGGATGTCGTTACACAAATCTACCAGGAAGACATTCTTCAGATGCCATTCTGACTTTGCAGGTGGTCGTGTGTCTTGGCATTGTCACACAGCTCAATTGTTCTAGAGACCGTGTACTGCGTGTATTTGTTATTGTCCAACAAAAATGCCTCAGTCGCATTTCACCGTCCACCACTGGCGCCCGCGTGCGTGTTGCGTTCGGTTCCTATTTGGTAGTCGGCGGACAAAGGCAGGATGGGGGGCCAAATTGTTGTGCAGTTGAATGGCGAGCTGTAACCTGAGCGAAAAGCCAGGCGCATTGTATAGTCCCTGTGATCAGTTCCTGATTGCCCTAGAATGGGAGAGAAACCTCCAGGACTGGGCTACACTCTCTATTCATTATTCAGAGGGCGTGCTCGGAGCCACAGACAGGACGGAACACTCCGCGCACGCGAGACGACCGAGCAAGCTCGTGCGCACAGCGCTCAATGTCACCCCAGACAGAACCGCTGCAACAACCACTCCACGGACGCGCGAGGAGCACTGCACGCAACTGATATCTCCATATAGACTTCCTCAGACTTTCTGAATGCACGAGGCGTCCTGAATGCACGAGGCGTCGTGCGGCGGTGCACGCGGTGTTTTCGCCTCAACGCACGTCCGTTTATTTGAGGAGCTGAGCCACCGGTGTTTGATGCCGTACGCTGGTGAAAGGTAACGGTCAGCTTTATGTTATTTTCAAGTGCTGCGAAACGACTGTGCTACGGAGGGTTAAATAAAGCGTTAGACGTTTAGTGCGCGTGAAGGATGCCGAACAAACGGCGTGCGCGTGAATGGCGACGTCGGTCGAGGCTGTTTTAGTCGTTTGGTTAATCGTGTGAATAAGTAATCGCGCAGATGGCTGCATTTCCGACAAAGGTCAGCGTTGCGAGCGGACTGCGGAGGTTTTCCCACCGCTTGCAGCATTTATGTGTGCCTCGGAACTCCGTTATGAATATGAAGTATTAATAGAGAGATGAAACTTCTTCTATACGCTTGTGTGAAGCTCTCAAAAGTTAATGTTTGTCGTCCGATACAGCTGCACGTATGGGTTTGCCTTACAAAAATCCAGGCAATCTGAATAGGTTAGTGACATTCAAACCGCATCGGTTTAAACAGCTAATGTACTTTTAATTCAGCATCTCGTGTTACGTTACTCAGCTGCCACTTTGATTTCCTTGTAGGTCTATGTGGAATGTTTTACCTACGCTGCTGCCTATTAGATGTACCCGTGCAATACAACATAGTGCTGTCATAAATATACTGCCGTTATTATCCCTTGCACAACTGTGAATTTAATGACTGTATTTGCTTTGGAATTGCATCCGATTGGATGCGGATTTCGGTGGTCCTTACCCTGAACCGCTTACTGCATCGTTACAAATGACCATTATGCTCTTCAACAGAGCATCTGATTTCTTTTCTGAGTAAAGATTACCTTAGGTGAATCTGTCTGCTCTGGAAAGAGCCAAGAGTGCAAACCTGCCAAATGGAATAAGAATTAAGCTGTTTCAAAATACCAAAGGATCTTCACTGGTGTTACACATTCAGCCACTATTTAGCCATGAAAAGCATTTTAAGGCTATGGAGAAAGTTTCAATCCTAGGTCAGTGCAGGTCTTGTTACTGGGACCCAGCCCACGTCTGGTGGACCAGTGGAGGCACTATTTCCCTTGAAAGCACAGCTTATTCTTTTAAAATACCAGTCAGAAAACCCAGGACAATGCAGACTGCATCAAAGAACTGAACAGCAGTTACAGTCAGCTACAATATCTTATCCCCTAAACTGTACTAAAATAAACCAGATATGTACAATCCCCTAAACTGTACAAATAAACCAGGTATGTACACGTTTTGTTATAGGTGGTGCATTTTGTTACATTACCTTTAATGTGACTGCTGAGCACAGCAGTAGAACTCTAATACATCTTTCTTTGGCCAAGTCTGTCCTTAGAAGACCTGTAGTGCCACTGATGTGGAACATGGTGAATAAGATGTCGGAAAGTCACTCGTAATACAAGGTGACATTATCTGAAGAGGGAGGGATAAACACACACGCATCCCTGTCCTCCTCCTCACATTAACAGGCTAGATACAGAACCTAGAGGTCCCCTTGAACACCGTGTCCACCACACCCTGTTAAACCTGGGCCACCAATGGATGGAGTAGCCCCAGCTGAGACACTGCAGACGTGGGAGGCAGTGAATGAAGAGCAGCATAACAGGAAGCCGACATTCGGAGGAATTCTAAAACACTGTCGGGCCAAGTGCCAGCGTGGCTGCACACATATCCCATCTACCCCGTCGTACCCCGACAAAACATTCCCAAAACACCACGAGCCATTCTAGCAGGACTGCTGCTGTTCACACCAGTGTTGTTGACTGCAAATTATCTGTTAACAAGCCTTGTGCCGTTAAATTATACATGCAACAAACTGTCCCTGTATAATCCTCAATAGGTGAAAGGGGTTTCCCCTCTGACATTATATCTTGTCGAGGAGTCAGATATAAGATATAAGTTGTTAGTTCTCTGGTTGTGTCCTTTCACTGTAATGGAAGGAGTGACGGGTAACTTGGTGCCGACAGGTATCATGTACTCTGCAGCTGAAAACAAGTATCAGTAGAAACCTGCAGGCTGTGTTTTCCTCTATGTTTCCACCTGTGGTCTACGTAAGGCTGACTAAATAACATTACTAAAATATAGCCGCAAGCGGCGATTGGCGGGTTCACACACCAATAGGCATTTTGGCCTCAGTAGGCAAAAGGAAGCCCAAAAGGTCCTTTAGACCTAAAAGTGAAAAAAAGCTGTTTGGGTTTGGCCAGTGTGTGCTCTACAGATGTAGAGTGTGATGACATCTGCGTGTGTCAGAAAGGGAGACACAAAAATAGCACATCTGGCTAGAGCTGCATGTATGTGAACAGTATAGGAAGGCCTGCACTTGTCTATACATGATTGGGCCTCTATATTACTGACAGAGAGAGATTGAGGGAGCCAGAGACTATGCTTTGTTATTTCACTCCTTGTACACGTAGCACGCCTAACATGACTGCCTGTGTATTCAAAGTATGAATGTAGTCTGCAAAGCCTGGCATGACTGACATGACTGGCATTACTGACATAACTGATATGACTGGCATGACTGGAATGACATCACTGGCATGACGAACAAAATTAACATGACTGATATGACTGACATAACTGGCATGACTGTAATGATTTGAAGATTTGACTGACATGACTGGACTGACATGACTGATATGACTGACATGACTTACATGACTGGCAGAACATGACTGGCATCACTGACATGACTGATATAACTGACATGACTGGACTGGCATGTCTGATATGACTGACATCACTGGTATGACTGACATATACTATACATATACTATAGATATGCATACAAACTATACATACATTTAGGTAGAAGTGTGTGTGTGTGTGTGTGTGTGTGTGTGTGTGTGTGTGTGTGTGTGTGTGTGTGTGTGTGTGTGTGTGTGGTAGTATATGTATTCAAACTATGACAACATATACTAATACATACATACATAAGTATACATAGAAACTATACATACATATAGGTATAAAGGTGTGTGTGTCTGTGTTTGTGTGAGAGAGAGACAAAAAAGAAGCCAAATATCAGTTTGTATAAGCATGTGTTAGTCACTGAGATATGGGTGGGTATGGCTAGGGAAGTGTCAATTGTGAATGCTATAGGAAGGCCTGCTTGTGCCTGTATGTGTGTGTGCCTGGTTAATAGACACAGAGAGATCTAGGTAGCCAGAGCAATGTTTACTTAGGGCACAGAGATGGGAGGGGGAATGTGGGTGAGAGTGTGAGAGAGACTGAGAGTGTGAGTTTCAGCTTGCGTGCGTGTGAGAAGGAGAAGGTGACAGAGGGACTTTACATGCATTCTTATGCATTGTATATAATACTGCACTGTAGAGCCATACGATAACCGATTTAGATGAAACTTGACAAATTTGTTCAGGATGGGATTCTGAATGGGCTTGTGCATTTTGGTCAGAATTGGGTAAAATATGAAAGAGCTTTAAGAATATGAATATTATATGTATCGATGCTGTCCATTAAAAAAATATTTAGCAGGTATAAGTGTCCTCAAATCCAAAATCTTTGGATTGTTTTTTGATTTCACACTCTGTAGAGTATTATAAGACTTTGCTTGACATGATAGTATGAAAATCCTAGGAGGAGTATGAAAAGTGATGATTTCAAACTATTATTAACTGTAAATAAACTGTGCATTTTTTAATAGGACATGTAATGGGAAAGTTGTTCGCACTACTGCAAGGAATCAAAAGAGTCCAATTGCATGTTCCCAAGTGGAATTATGTAGGGGATACACTTGCTTTTTTTGCAATAGCGCCCCCCAGTGGCCAATCGACACCCGGCTGGATTATGTCATAGGGGGCGTGCACTTGTCCACACCCAAGAGGTTTCGTGCAGATCGACCAATGGTAAGCCTGTCAAACGCGTGCCGATCACTGATTGGCCGATTACGTCAGCCATTTTGGAAGTATGGCATGTCTGCTTTAGGACCTGGTTTCCAGAGGCCCATAGATGATGTCTGTCAAGTTTCATGTGGATCGGCCAATCTGAGTGCATGGGGCAAATTTTTGCATGTTATAGCGCCCCCTAGCAGGTGAGGTATGGCAACCACTGCGAGCTGCCCCAGACCCTCACACGGAAGCTGTCTGTGAAGTGCCATCTCATTACATGCAAGTTTTCTTAAGTTAGAGTTCCATTTGTGCAAAATTTACTATTGAATTTACGCCCCCTCATTTGATTGGCTTATACTGACTAGGTAGTGAAGAAATTAGCATTTTTGTTGGATACATTTTAAAGTTCAGACTCTTCTGAACGTTTTGATACCACATATGTGCACGTATGTGAAAAATCCAGGGACTAGTTCGCGCTCAAAGATGTGTGTGATTTTGCACATTATGCAAATTAACTCGAAATCTAAGTGGGCGGAGCTTAATGGTTGTATATTAATTGTCCTATTGAATTTAGTCAAGGAATGCATAGGAACTGGAATTTTGGTTCTAGGACCTACGGTGTAGGAGATATGGACAAAAAGTCAATATGGTCTGCTATAGCGCCACCATCAGGCCAATTTGGGGTCCCTGTATGGGAATCTGGTCCTTGGAGGTAACTGAACCTTTTTGCCAAGATTGGGTTTTCTAGGCATTACGGTCTAGGCTGCACGATGCATTTTATGTCAAAAAATGGGCAAAAGAATAAGAAAAAATATAGCCGCAAGCGGCAATTGGCGGGTTCACACACGAATAGGCCACTTGGCTTCAATAGGCAATAGACCCAATAGGTCCTTTAGACCCAAAATAAGCTGTTTGAGTGGAAAAAATGCACAAATAAATCAATGTGCAAAAAAATGTTCAATTGGGGCACTAAAGGCCCAAAAGGATCAAAATAATGTGTATTGGCAAAATGATTCAAATCACAGAACTAAATCACATGCTGAGATCAGCTTTGTGTGTGTGTTTGTGTGGTATTTCATGTGAGAAATAGTTTTCAGTCCGTTCCGATGTTTGGCCACTAGATGGAGCCCAAGTACTACCATACTCATATCTCATTAATCTCAGTAATGCAATATGACATTTTGGTGAATTAAAAGGTTCATTTCTGGTCAGGCAGTGCACTTTTTGTTATAATATGCAATTGCAATGTTATAGAACTTATTGATCTGGATCATACAAGACCAATTACTTGTCTGTATTCTGCATAACAAGATTGCAGCATGAGTTTTTATGTTTTCTTAGGTTTTTGGGTACTGTAGCGCCCCCGACAGGCCAATTTGAATAAAACTTGGCATACCTCACAAGGACTTCAGGATATAAAAGCCTTTCAAATTGGGAGTTGATTGCATACATGGTTTATGAGTTATAGCAATATAGGTCATATATGGCATGGCCACAATGATATAATGGGAAAATGGACCAATCAGATAAATAAAAATCCAACATTTTTTTAATCAGTTTTTACCTACAGAGTCTACTGATTATGCTCATAGCAATTTTTCCATAATTGGATCAAATTCCTATGACTAGTTTGTAAATAGCTATTTTCAAACAATAGATGAATGTGACAAAAGTATGCATTTTTTAATAGGACTTGTAATTGCAAAGTTGTCAGGTCTACTGCAAGGAATAAAAAGAAACAAGTTGCATGTTCCTAAGTGAAAATTTGGAGGAGTTATGCATGATTTTCACAAATAGCGCCACCTAGTGGCCAAATGTTTTAAAACTGCACAGCATGACACATAGTCCTGGGATATGCACAGTGGTGAGGTTTCATGTTGTTTGGCCAATGGTAAGTCTGTCAAATGGCCAATTAATTCAAATAAAAATTAATTGGCTCATGGCGGCCATGTTTTTTGAGTGATGATGTCATCATTGTGTGTCTTGATATCACTTGGGCCCCTGATGATGCCTGTAAAGTTTTGGCTTGATGTGACTTATGGTTTCTGAGATACAGTTTTTCCCATGTTATAGCGCCCCCTATTGGACAATCGTGGCCAGCTTTGACGTATGACCTCGTAGTCATGTGCCCTAACAACGGTTAAAATTTTATGAAGATCGGTCAAAGCGTTGCTGAGATATGGCTGTTTAAGTAAATTTGGCCACGCCTTGGAGCTATTGATTGACATGTGACAACCAAACTGTATGCAAATCTCAAAATGTTTTTAAGCAACTTTGATAATGAGACTCTCCTGAATATTTTGACACCAAGCTTGTGGTGATCCGATGAAAAACCAGGGACTAGTACAAAAAAGTAGGTTTTGCATATTATGCAAATTAGCAAAAAATCTAAGTAGGCGGAGCTTAATGGTTCTTGAGGCTTTTTTGTTTGGCTTGAGCCAAGGAATCCATCAGAAGTGGAATTTTGTTTCTAGGCCCTACGGTTTGGGAGATATGGACCAAAACGCAAAATGGTGCGCTATAGCGCCACCATCAGGCCAATGTGGGTCCCCTTCTCTATTTCTCTCATTGCACACCTGCTGCACCTTGCTGGCAAGTTTGGTCTTTCTGGGCCTTACGGTCTAGGCTGCAGTATGCGTTTTACAGGGGGAAAAATAATAATAATAATAATAATAATAAGAAAAATCTCAGCAATTACAATAGGTTTCCCACACTACGTGTGTGAACCCTAAATAGCCGCAAGCGGCAATTGGCGGGTTCACACACGAATAGGCCACTTGGCTTCAATAGGCAATAGACCCAATAGGTTCTTTAGACCCAAAAGAAGCTGTTTGAGTGGAAAAAATGCACAAATAAATCAATGTGCAAAAAAATGTTCAATTGGGGCACTAAAGGCCCAAAAGGATCAAAATAATTTGTATTGGCAAAATGATTCAAATCACAGAACTAAATCACATGCTGAGATCAGCTTTGTGTGTGTGTTTGTGTGGTATTTCATGTGAGAAATAGTTTTCAGTCCGTTCCGATGTTTGGCCACTAGATGGAGCCCAAGTACTACCATACTGATATCTCATTAATCTCAGTAATGCAATATGACATTTTGGTGAATTAAAAGGTTCATTTCTGGTCAGGCAGTGCACTTTTTGTTATAAGATGCAATTGCAATGTTATAGAACTTATTGATCTGGATCATACAAGACCAATTACTTGTCTGTATTCTGCATAACAAGATTGCTGCATGTGTTTTTATGTTTTCTTAGGTTTTTGGGTACTGTAGCGCCCCCGACAGGCCAATTTGAACCAACCTTGGCATACCTCACACGGACTTCAGGATAAAAAAGCCTTTCAAATTGGGACTTGATTGCATACATGGTTTATGAGTTATAGCAATATAGGTCATATATGGCATGGCCACAATGATATAATGGGAAAATGGACCAATCAGAAAAATAAAAATCCAACATTTTTTTACTCAGTTTTTACCTACAGAGTCTACTGATTATGGTCATAGCAATTTTTCCATAATTGGATCAAATTCCTATGACTAGTTTGTAAATAGCTATTTTCAAACAATTGATGAATGTGACAAAAGTATGCATTTTTTAATAGGACTTGTAATTGCAAAGTTGTCAGGTCTACTGCAAGGAATAAAAAGAAACAAGTTGCATGTTCCTAAGTGAAAATTTGGAGGAGTTATGCATGATTTTCACAAATAGCGCCACCTAGTGGCCAAATGTTTCAAAACTGCACAGCATGACACATAGTCCTGAGATATGCACAGTGGTGAGGTTTCATGTTGTTTGGCCAATGGTAAGTCTGTCAAATGGCCAATTAATTCAAATAAAAATTAATTGGCTCATGGCGGCCATGTTTTTTGAGTGATGATGTCATCATTGTGTGTCTTGATATCACTTGGGCCCCTGATGATGCCTGTAAAGTTTTGGCTTGATGTGACTAACGGTTTCTGAGATACAGTTTTTCCCATGTTATAGCGCCCCCTATTGGACAATCGTGGCCAGCTTTGACCTATGACCTCGGAGTCATGTGCCCTAACAACTGTTAAAATTTTATGAAGATCCGTCAAAGCGTTGCTGAGATATGGCTGTTTAAGTAAATTTGGCCACGCCTTGGAGCTATTGATTGACATGTGACAACCAGACTGTATGCAAATCTCAAAATGTTTTTAAGCAACTTTGATAATGAGATTCTCCTGAATATTTTGACACCAAGGTTGTGGTGATCCGATGAAAACCCAGGGACTAGTATAAAAAAGTAGGTTTTGCATATTATGCAAATTAGCAAAAAATCTAAGTAGGCGGAGCTTAATGGTTCTTGAGGCTTTTTTGTTTGTCTGAAGCCAAGGAATGCACCTGAAGTGGAATTTTGTGTCTAGGCCCTACGGTTTGGGAGATATGGACCAAAACGCAAAATGGTGCGCTATAGCGCCACCATCAGGCCAATGTGGGTCTCTGTGCTTTGGCACGGTCTCGCAAAGAGACTACACCATTCTGCCAAGTTTGGTGTCTCTGGGCCTTACGGTCTAGGCTGCAGTATGCGTTTTATGCGGAGAAAAATAATAATAATAAGAAAGAAAAAACCCGACAATTACAATAGGTTTCCCACACTACGTGTGTGAACCCTAAATATAGCCGCAAGCGGCAATTGGCGGGTTCACACACGAATAGGCCTCTTGGCCTCAATAGGCAGAGGCCCAAAAGGTCCTTTAGACCCTAAATGTGAAAAGAAGCTATTTGAGTGGAAAAAAATGCATAAATAAATCAATGTGCAAAAAAAGGTTCAATTGGGGCACCAAAGGCCCAAAAGGATCAAAATAATGTGTATTGGGAAATTGAGTCAGATCACAGAACTAAATCACATGCTGAGATCAGCTTTGTGTGTGTTTGTGTGGTGTTTCATGTAATAGTTTTCAGTCCGTTCCGGTATATGGCCACTAGATGGAGGCCAAGTACTACCATACTGATATCTCATTAATCTCATTAATGAAATAGGACATTTTGGTGACTTAAAAGGTTCATTTCTGGTCAGGCAGTGTACTTTATGTAAAAAAAAGATTCAGTTGAGGCACTAAAGGGCCAAAAGGATCAAAATAATGTGTATTGGCAAAATGATTCAAATCACAGAACTAAATCACATGCTGAGATCAGCTTTGTGTGTGTTTGTGTGGTGTTTCATGTGAGCAATAGTTTTCAGTCAGTTTCGGTGTTTGGCCACTAGATGGAGCCCAAGTACTATCATACTTATATCTCATTAATCTCAGTAATGCAATATGACATTTTGGTGAATTAAAAGGTTCATTTCTGGTCAGGCAGTGCACTTTTTGTTATAAGATGCAATTGCAATGTTATATAACTTATTGATCTGGATCATACAAGACCAATTACTTGTCTGTATTCTGCATAACAAGATTGCAGCATGAGTTTTTATGTTTTCTTCGTTTTTTGGGTACTGTAGCGCCCCCGACAGGCCAATTTGAACCAAACTTGGCATGCCTCACAAGGACTTCAGGATATAAAAGCCTTTCAAATTGGGAGTTGATTGCATACATGGTTTATGAGTTATAGCAATATAGGTCATATATGGCATGGCCACAATGATATAATGGGAAAATGGACCAATCAGAAAAATAAAAATCCAAAAATTTTTTAATCACTTTTTACCTACAGAGTCTACTGATTATGCTCATAGCAATTTTGCCATAATTGGATCAAATTCCTATGACTAGTTCTTAAAGAGCTATTTTCAAACAATTGATGAATGTGACAAAAGTATGCATTTTTTAATAGGACTTGTAATTGCAAAGTTGTCAGGTCTACTGCAAGGAATAAAAAGAAACAAGTTGCATGTTCCTAAGTGAAAATTTGGAGGAGTTATGCATGATTTTCACAAATAGCGCCACCTAGTGGCCAAATGTTTCAAAACTGCACAGCATGACACATAGTCCTGAGATATGCACAGTGGTGAGGTTTCATGTTGTTTGGCCAATGGTAAGTCTGTCAAATGGCCAATTAATTCAAATAAAAATTAATTGGCTCATGGCGGCCATGTTTTTTGAGTGATGATGTCATCATTGTGTGTCTTGATATCACTTGGGCCCCTGATGATGCCTGTAAAGTTTTGGCTTGATGTGACTAATGGTTTCTGAGATACAGTTTTTCCCATGTTATAGCGCCCCCTATTGGACAATTGTGGCCAGCTTTGACCTATGACCTCGGAGTCATGTGCCCTAACAACTGTTAAAATTTTATGAAGATCGGTCAAAGCGTTGCTGAGATATGGCTGTTTAAGTAAATTTGGCCACGCCTTGGAGCTATTGATTGACATGTGACAACCAGACTGTATGCAAATCTCAAAATGTTTTTAAGCAACTTTGATAAGGAGATTCTTCTGAATCTTTTGACACCAAGGTTGTGGTGATCGGATGAAAAACCAGGGACTAGTACAAAAAAGTAGGTTTTGCATATTATGCAAATTAGCAAAAAATCTAAGTAGGCGGAGCTTAATGGTTCTTGAGGCTTTTTTGTTTGTCTTGAGCCAAGGAATCCATCAGAAGTGGAATTTTGTTTCTAGGCCCTACGGTTTGGGAGATATGGACCAAAACGCAAAATGGTGCACTATAGCGCCACCATCAGGCCAATGTGGCTCCCTGTCTCTATTTCTCTCATTGCACACCTGCTGCACCTTGCTAGCAAGTTTGGTCTTTCTGGGCCTTACGGTCTAGGCTGCAGTATGCGTTTTACAGGGGGAAAAATAATAATAATAATAATAAGAAAAATCTCAGCAATTACAATAGGTTTCCCACACTACGTGTGTGAACCCTAATAAGAAAAATACCAGCAATTACAATAGGGTTCCCACACTATGTGTGTGTGAACCCTAATAACATTGCAGATATAGGACGCACACACACACACACACACACACACACACACACACACTCCTCCCTCTAGAGTCCTAAATGTAGACTTGAGGTTATTACTGGTCAGTAGTAGTGCCCACTTTACTTTCACAACACTACAAAAACACACAAACCACTGGCTGCCTGTTTTCCAAGAAAGCTGTTATACAGTGTGTACCGTGAGTCACTGCTAATCTTCTTGTCTCTTTTTGTCACTTTTGCTTTGTGTTTGTTTTCCTAATTAAAGTACCTGAGGTGAAAAACACATTTTCAGAGACCTTGGAAGCTTGCATGTTGTTGAAGGTCGCCAGTGTTTGGTTTTGTTAGACTTGGTCTGCTCTATGGAACACACATACTGTCATACTGATTTGCAAGTCACTCTGCATAAGACAGTTTGCAAAATGCTGTAAATACACTTGTAAATGTTGTTAGTTCCTTTACATTATTTACTTTACAAACTTTATTTATCCTCCAAGGAGGCAATTTAAATGGCAAACATAAAAACATGAACACACAGGACACGTGATAAAAACACATCCCTTCATTAACTGTCAGTCAGGGATAGATCTTCCCAGCTGTTAGTGGTTGTTCTCACTGTTTTCCAAAAGGGCATTCAACTGTCTCTCTCACTCTTGCAAATGAGGTCTTTCCCATTAACCAGGCAAGACAATCAGATTAAAAGAAATAAAGCCATAATCATATGAAATGTATTTCCATAAATTACAGTTTACTACGTGTAGAAGCCTAGAACCCCATGTAAACAGTTTTTCTACATGACTGACTTTGAAGTGATTACATTGTTCATTACATGATAAAATAATTCAGGTTTATTATCTGGGTTCACGAGAAAAAGTCCAATAAGAACACTGAATGTTGAAATGTCTTACGTCCCTTTGCATAATGTAGTTTCTGAGAACTTAAGAACTCCTAGTAGGGTTTTGTTATCTGGAGTTAATCTGACAGGCATTGAACAAGCTCTAGTGAAGCATGCAGTGGACACAGAGATAATCACCCATTCACATAGAGTGTGAAGAAGCATTTTGTTGTTCCTGGGGTTAAGAACAGATGACCGTGGCTGTGACAGGCCTGGTCAGTGGTCCACCTGCTCTAAAAGGCCATTGATTCACTCATCCCTTCATCAGTTTTGCTCAAGAGTCTGATGATCTCACCCAGTTGTGCTGGTTGAACACTTTTTGGTTTAATGCCAAGTCCACTGTCTTGACATAGTTCTCATGGTAGCTGGTGTATACGATGTTATTCTTATAACATCGTATACGGTGAAATTCCATAATGAAATATATGAATGTTTTCCTTTGTTAATCACAAGCCAAAATTCTCTAACCTCATTAAACATTTTAGCACTTATTATAAATGTTTATTAAACAGTAAGCAAAGAAACAGATGCATTGTGTGTTTAGAAACTATTTATATAATGTAATTAAATAAAAAAAAACTAAATAACCCTTGTGCTCTTTTACCATTTTTAAGAGATGGTCCAAAGTTCCCAGAAGCTCTACATTAGTAGTCAGGGCACGTGAGCTCAGTTCTGTTGCTCCATACTAACTGCTTCCTCAAAATAGGGAGGTTGGGTGGATGTGGAAAAGACGAAGGCTGAGAGTTTATTCCCAGGGGCTAAATAAAGACGGCTAATCAGGGCCCAAGAGTTGAATGGAGGAATGTGGTGACGCGGCGTCCGTGCTACGCTCTTGTGGCGTCGTGGGCCAGAAGCAGCCACACAGGCCTTTTTACCCCACACATGGCTCAGCCTGACCCAGTCTGACCGACTGCTTTTGCCCCACTGTTGTACCCCTAGAGATTCAGAGGACAAAATATTGGGTTTGGTTCTGCTCTGAAACTAAAGTGAAATGGTAGTGGAATGCCAGAACAGCGCCAGCTAGCATGTTCAACAGTCACTAATGCCAGAACAGCGCCAGCTAGCATGTTCAACAGTCACTAATGCCAGAACAGCGCCAGCTAGCATGTTTAACAGTCACTAATGCCAGAACAGTGCCAGCTAGCATGTTCAACAGTCACTAATGCCAGAACAGCGCCAGCTAGCATGTTCAACAGTCACTAATGCCAGAACAGTGCCAGCTAGCATGTTTAACAGTCACTAATGCCAGAACAGTGCCAGCTAGCATGTTCAACAGTCACTAATGCCAGAACAGTGCCAGCTAGCATGTTCAACAGTCACTA
The DNA here is from genome assembly GCF_052324685.1 of Brachyhypopomus gauderio. NCBI lineage: Eukaryota > Metazoa > Chordata > Actinopteri > Gymnotiformes > Hypopomidae > Brachyhypopomus > Brachyhypopomus gauderio. Next base: position 12,542,153 of record NC_135220.1, on the reverse strand, counting down.
ATGCCAGAACAGCGCCAGCTAGCATGTTCAACAGTCACTAATGCCAGAACAGCGCTAGCTAGCATGTTCAACAGTCACTAATGTCAGAACAGCGCCAGCTAGCATGTTCAACAGTCACTAATGCCAGAACAGCACCACCTAGCATGTTCAACAGTCACTAATGCCAGAACAGCGCTAGCTAGCATGTTCAACAGTCACTAATGTCAGAACAGCGCCAGCTAGCATGTTCAACAGTCACTAATGCCAGAACAGCACCACCTAGCATGTTCAACAGTCGCTAATGCCAGAACAGCACCAGCTAGCATGTTCAACAGTCACTGGTTATACCGCAGTCTTTCTTTGGGCTTTTTGCTGCTTCTGACGACTTGAAGCTTGAAGCCTTGTCAGCTGTCATACAATTTGATTTGGTGTCAGGGGTAAGAGCAACACCGTGGATAGATTAATTTCATTCCAAGCATGGGTTCAAAATTATGGAATATTTGCCACTACTCTCCTTGCTTTATACGTTTTACACCCAAGAAGATCGTTGCGGTGGCATGTGTCATGCCTGACCTGGAGTCCGAGGGGTTGCCGCTGGCGACGACAGGTGCAGTGCCCTTTCCCTCCATCTCTAGTAGGTGTGCTCAACGTTCGGCTTATGTGTCTTGTTTTGAAGAGGAAAAACATCTTTATCTGAAGATCAAATGTCATAGCAAATATCAAACGTACAGGAGTTTAACCATCATTACTCCTATGAGTAGCATGGCATTTCAGATCCTGTAGGGACAGACGGTCAAATTGTTTAGAGTTCCTCGTGGCCTGTAAACATTCCCAGCAAGATCATATCCCAGCTAAAACAGACCAATTATCTATGGCTGCTTTAAACTAGTAATTATAAGGCTTACAAGGAAACCAATCAGTGTCAAATTTGATACCTAACAGAAAACCTCTGATGAAAGCTAACTAGTAATTACTGCTAAATGCTGCCAGATCATAAGGATGCCCATGAAGTGACTGTCTGATTATAAAGAACCACATGTGTTACCAGTGTTGTTTTAAAAAGTGAAGTGACTACAGAATCGCAGGTTTCATTCAGCTATCAGAAAATGAAACTATAAAGCTAAGAACAAAGCTATCCCCACACTTATTTACAAAGACCTGTCAGTCCTCTTGGTATGCATTCAAAAATCCTGATACACTATTTCAAATTCACATGCTAATGTGAATATATATTTGCTTACCTCAAACGCAAAACCCATTAATGCAATCCCTTTTCTTGCTGTTACAAATGATCAACATACCTCACTAGAAGGGGTTGACTGCCAAAAACTCAGGATCGGTACGAACTTGGCTACACTACCTTAAAGACTCTTATTTTTGCCAGCGTTCATGATCAAGGACAGCCACACTGCCAGCTGTTGTGGTCCTACATTATGTCGAAACCAAACAGAGCAAAACCCATGATGGTGAGGTGGTGAGTATGGCTAATGAGCCGATGTTAGAGCAGCCGTGTGAGGCTGATCCCCATTAGCCCTGATCAGACACGCCCTTGCAGCTGGGGCACATAATGCACCGGCAAAAATGGAGCCTGACCACTTCAAATTCAGCCGTTTACTCAGAACCGCAGATGACAGGGAGGAAGTCACAGTGTAGATTTGCTGAATGTCCAACTCTACAGGAACTATGTTAGAGAAGCAGCAGGATCTTCCATTTGTACCTAAACTGGGGAAGGACATCTGGCAGCCTGCTAAGATAATACCAGTCTCAGAATGAAACGCGTGTCCGCATTGTAGTCTGAAGCTAGCGCCATCTCAAGCTGCCTGTGTCTTCACCAGGACGTGGGTGGAGGTGGTCACTCAGCCTCAGGCAGGCCCTGCTGCTAGATTCCTACACACAGCCACACTAAACACAACCACACTACACGCAGCCACACTGAACACAGCCACATTGAACACAACCACACTGAACACAACCACACTACAAACAGCCACACTACAAACAGCCACACTAAACACAGTCACACTACACACAACCACACTAAACACAGCCACACTGAACACAGCCATACTAAACACAGTCACACTAAACACAACCACACTACACACAGCCACACTAAACACAACCACACTACACGCAGCCACACTGAACACAACCACACTGAACACAACCACACTACAAACAGCCACACTAAACACAGTCACACTACACACAACCACACTACAAACAGCCACACTAAACACAGCCACACTACACACAACCACACTAAACACAGCCACACTGAACACAGCCATACTAAACACAGTCACACTAAACACAACCACACTACACACAGCCACACTACACACAGCCACACAAAACACAGCCACACTACAGCCACACTAAACACAACCACAATAAACGCAGCCACACTAGACACAGCCACACTAAACGCAGCCACACTGAACACAGCCACACTGAACACAGCCACACTAAACACGGCCACACTAAACACGGCCACACTAAACACAGCCACACTAAACACAGCCACACCTCTGTGGCGACAGGCTCGGCTGTGCCTTCAGAAGCCTGTTCACGGAGGTTTTCTTCTCCTGCCTCCCAGGCATCGAGCCCTTTGTCTAGCTGCCTGTTGTACAGGGTGAAAGGGGAAAAGACCCATGTGTCATTAGTGTCATTGATGTAGATCTGATGTCAGTACTCATCACACTCACATCTCCAGTTCCTCTGAAAATGTTAACAACATGATATCTGTCTGGATTATATTATGTCTGGAATATATTTCGTAGGTGGGATTTCTTTCCAGTGTCTTAAAATTGATAATAACTGGCTTAATTTTTTTTTCTGGGGCAGATGTAGATGATCTGTATCATCTGAGGGCAGATTGCTTGAGTATGTTCTGTAACTCGCTAGAAATGTTTGCATATTTCAACTAAATAGTGTATTTCTTCACCGGCATTCTTGATTTGTATTCATTGCATGGCTATAATATATTTTATATTGCTGACAAAAATAATACAAACTATATATACTAAACTAAATATAGGGACACAGTAAGCTGAAACTGCCATTTCACAAAAGCGCAACGATATTAACAGAAAAGATCCACGGCCAGCAATCTCTAGTCCTCAAAACTGAGTAAACAGAACACAAACGAGGCAAAAATGATCACCACCACCCTGTGGAAGCAGATGGGTATCGGAAAGTACAGTGGGATCTGCACAGAGCAGCAGAGACCCGGAGGGCTGTTGCAGTTTTTAGCTTTGCAGGGGGAAGAAGAGGCTGAGGTGTGTCTGCACCTCCCTCCTGTTCCCTGTGTGTCCGGGTTCACTCACTTATCTCTCCATTTATCACATTATCAAGATGCAATAATGCAGCTAAGCTTCTTGGTTTATTTGTGACAACAAACCACTATTGTAGAGAATATCTCGGGTGTATTGAGGCAATTTGTATAAATGTGTAGCAGGCAGGCATGGGGGGAGTTCTCTTTACTGCATCATGGCGTTTAGTAACAGAATCACACACAGTTGTGTTTACATTGATCTTGTTCAAAATTGTTGCCTGCTGACCAAATGGACTTTTGACCTGCACTTCTGTTGAACATGATTGCAATAATAATTATAATTATTATTTATTATATAATGATATATCATTTTTATTATTATTATTTTGATTATTACTGTAGTCTGTGCTCATCTTGCAGTACTCCCTAACCACCAGTGCCTTATTTATTTCATTTATATTGCACTTTTCTTGTACCAAGGTCACCATGTCAGCAATATGGGCATGAGAGAGGAAATTCAACTCGGAAGGCAAGGTTGACCTAGAAACTGTGTCGTGCAACCCCAGAACAATATTGTCAGTCATTATAATAACAGGCTAAAGAAAACAATTTTCAATTAATTAAAAAAAAAAAAAGATTGTGAAATTGCATTATTAAGAATAATGCTAGCATCTTGATAATGTTAACCAGACTAACTGTTACATTTCTGCACTAACATGGTTTAAAGAGTGAAAGTCATGCACGGGCATTGTTTATTAGATTTATTTATTTAGTTTATTATCATTGTTTATTAGATGACACACTAGTCAGAGTGAAGTATGATGGACGCTATGCTGCATGTCATTCTGATGTTTCTTCTTTGGTCCTTGTTTTAGTTTTATGGAGCATTCAGCTTTGGATACAGACCAAAGTTCTTCCTGTCTGACCTCACCTCTCACGCTGTGCCGCATGAACAAATAAACTGGTCTGTTCACTCCCTCCCTCTCGCTGCGCATGTGTTTTAAAGGAGAACGGCCATTTTCTGCAGCACCCCTGACACATCTGGGAAAGTGTGTCCTCCACCTTAACCAGGACAGCCCTCCGCCTTAACCAGGGCAGTCCCCCACCTTAGTCAGGACAACCCTCCACCTTAACCAGGACAGCCCTCCACCTTAGCTAGGGCAGCCCTCCACCTTAACCAGGGCTAAGGTAGGTCACGGTAGGATATTTCCTTCTGTGAGATGGGCTGTCATCCGTCCTTCCTAAATGGATCTCTGAAGGGCCATTTTAGGGAAGCCAGTCACGCTGATTCCTCTAGATCCATGTCCTTCTTCCATGGTTATGGCGTGCTGTGTGCTCTAGTGGCCCCCCACAGTCAGGTGCTTTAACACACGGGGAAGGCTGTGCGCTAGAGAACCTAAAGTTCCGCATCCTGAGGACGGGGGAAAGTGTGTCAGAGCTCGTCTCTCTGTATCTGGGTCACGCGTGGTGGAGGCAAAGCATGCTGGTACACTGCAGCCAAATGGATCCAGCCCGGCGGACAGCTGCAGACACGGAGGAGGGGAGGAGTCCAGTGGACCCCCCTCGCAACCCAGCTGAGTTTTGTGTGTGCGTGTGTGTGTGTGTGTGTGTGTGTGTGTGTGTGTGTGTGTGTGTGTGTGTGACAGGAAAGAGCCATTAATGACCTTGTCTGGAAGGCTGTGGCCTCACATATGCTGAGTTCCAGATCCAAATCTCTCCCACTGAAAACATTTACGTCTCAAAATGACCTTGAAATGGAGTGAGAGGCACAACAGAGGTGGAAATCGTGAACTTTGGCTGTTTAACTATAGAAGAAAGATCCCGTACGCTGTATTTAAAGTATGTCGATGAGGAATAGCATTCAGGGATTAATGAACAGCAGGAGCGAATATCCTTCCATCAGCCACCTATAGAAGGATAATAAGTTCCAGTCCTGTGAAACATGTCCGTCTTGAGTTTGTTGTGTGAGAAGGAGCTGGTGTACTACTGCAGTTCATATTAATGAGATGAAATGCTGCTGTTTGCTGTCACCTGTGTCTCCTTTAAATGCCAGTAGTGACTCAAGTGCTGGTGTATGTGAATTCACACACAGCTACATAAGCAGGGCAGTCATCAGTGACTCATGGCTTGATTTTTATCCTTCATTTTAGGGACATAACCCATTTACCAAAGGACTCGGAGTACATTTAGGGTTTATATAGACATACATTAATCGTGTTTTTTTTTTACAGAACCAGTCCAGATTTAATCACTTTTTGGCTTCATGATATTCTTGCAAATGTTTGGAGAATAGCTTGTTTTGATTGACTTTGCAGTCTTCTCAACCTCAGACCCAGTTCCCCCCATAAACACCCTGGCCATTAGAGAAGATGTTACGAACCAGGGGGGGCGGGTGACGCAAACGCAAGTTATTCAAATAATTTATTAAATAAAGGAAACCAACACTACACCAAGGAGAGCAAACAAGTAAGGGGATGAGTAGACTGGGGAGAACATGCAAGGACTAGACAGGAAAACAACCAACTAAACCTACTGGGACAGAATATAAACATACTACGACAAACACCTAAGATAATGTGAACACGATACAAACAGAATCAGAACTATGCACGAACATAAGGACTCAGACACTTGGGCGTAAAACACTAGTAACACAAGGCAGCTTAACTTAAACATACAACCAACAAGCACAAGCATAAACACAACAACCAGAATAGTTAATGACGCTACAGAAAGAACAGAACGGAGCTACGACAGGACATGAACTACAAACACGCAGGCATACCACTCTAACCAAGGAGACAGAGAGGGAACCACTAAGGCAAGACAAACCAACATAAGGCAAAACATTCAAATAACTAAACGAACTACTAAGAGAAGTGAGAGTCAAAACCAGGAAGACGAACAGAACAAACCAGAACAGCGCGAGGAAGGAGTAACAGGAGGGTGCAGGCTACCGAACGTGGGGAAACCAGCACGGGGTGAAATGAACACATAGAAACAAAACGACCGACACAGGGGAGTAAAACTGAGGGGAATATATACTGTGAACAGGAAGGAGAAACGAGACGCAGGTGAAACCATTTGGGCAGGGGTGTGACAAACAAGGTAACAGGGCGGGGCTAGGGCAGGCGACATAGGACTGGGAAGGAGGGCGGAGCTGGACGTGACAGAAGAAATCCCTACACCTAACATTTAAACTCTTCCCTCTCAGAACGCACTCCTTAACTGTAGGGCTAACCTGGGCAAAATGGGGTCTTGCAAATGACATGTCTCTCTGATCCCTCGCCTTAGGTGAGAGTGAGAGCAAGATATTATATGTTTTGATACTAAGCTCATTCTTGGCTCAAAAACTCACATAGTTGACTTTGTCCACTGCTCTCGTCTCCATAGCGATGGGCTACACTCCACGCGGTAAGGCTTGTGTTATTTTGTCCTGTAAGGAGGACAGGACAGCAGGCATGCTTTAATTAAAGGAGGCAAGTACATGAGATGGAAATGCTAGGGAAATAATGGCTGGGTTTTTTCTGCATAGCTTAGAGCAGGCGTACTCAACTAAATTTGTCCGCGGTCCAGTTTTGGCAGATACCTGTGACCTGAGGTCCGGTGCGGCGGGGGTGGCGAACGTAAGTTGTTGAGCGGGGGGGGGGGCGAACGGTGCGCGAACGGTGGAGGCGTTTATACTTTCGCGAGCGTTTTGTCAGAAACGATATGTGGTAGAAACACCCCTCAAAACAGGAAAATGAACATTTACCTGACCAATTTTAATGTTGCTATATGTTTCAGGTTTGAAAAGTGCTGGAATTTAGGTTAAAGTACTTTAAAATGCTTGAAATTTTAACTACTTGGTTTCACAACAAATATCTGTCTGACTGAATAGTTCTCTTGTATTAGGTTAACAAATAGGCCTACGAGCCTCTTGTAATTCCAGGACGAAACATGAGAGAACGTGAAGACGTGAAGATTGGGCGTTTTTTTTTTACTTAATTATGTTTAACATGCTGGGAAATATTGAAATGAACCTTGAAAGTGGCGTACAAGTGCTTGAATTCCACCTTATGAAGGTGTATGAACCCTGAAAACGTGACTTTGTTCATTGCGCTGAAGCGCGGCGCGAAGTTACAAAATTCGAGAGGTGCACGACCTCGCGAACCGACAGCGCGCGAGGCACTCGCGCACACGCGGAGCCACAGCGATTACGTCATTTTCGCCGCGCGGACCCTCGCGCCGCTCGCGAAGCGTCAACCAGGCAGGCTTGTTGTTGGGGGGGTGGCGAACGTAAGTTGTTGAGCGGGGGTGGCAAACGTAACACTCGTGACGGGGTGTTTTTTCAATAGCCCTGAAATAAATGCTACGGTTTTGTTTTAGTCCGTATCCAGTTAATCAGGAATGAGATTGGGTCCGGACAGGACTGCGTTCGGGTCCGGATCCGGACCGCGGTCCGCCAGTTGAGTACCCCTGGCTTAGAGCCTCAAAGAGTAGAAGGACATGAGTAGGACATGAGCAGGACATGTGAACGTACACAGCATCTCGCCAAGTGCTTTGTCTCACAATGCATCGACACCTCACGGTAGAAACTTTTATCTTTCTGAATTTTCTGTCGACTCCAAACTACATTTCTACAGAATTCAATTTGAAACTTAGCTTGAACATTTTCTCCTAGGGGACAGTCAATAGAAAGAGACACAGACTTTCACAGACAAACCGGATCTTATAAATCTGTTAGAAATTTGTGACCTTTTTTAGTTTTAGAACCAAGTCTGGGATTAAGCTAATCACAGGGCTTAAATGTGTAGAGTAAAATGCATGTCCAACAGCTGTGTAAATTTCAGAATGCCACAGAGTAAAAGAATAGATTTCCCACTACGAGAGGATAAACTTACTTCCTTGCATTCCACTAACCTTTCCTTTTGAAATAGAGACATGGGCGAGAACCCCTCATTTAAAATAAACCTGTTCAAACTTTAGATTGTTGCCACAAGACCTTGTTGTCTGCATTGTGTCACTGAAATTTCAGGAAAACTCTTAGGACCTCATTATGATGCCTTAATGTGGTCTTAATGTGGCTGTGGAAAAAAATGATTAAGTCATGAAACTAAGGGTAATGACTAATTTAGTCAGTGATAACAAAGTCATTACTTATCTTATTGCAACCTTTGTCTGTAAGTAATAAAAACAGCTAGCATGACGTATATGATGATTCATTTGCTACACCATTTGAACTTAACATTTCTGGCATATTTTGACCATATAATTAAATCTAGAATGCATCCTTTAGTCTTTAGGGAAGGTGTCCGTAGGACAAGTATTTTCTAGAAGCAGATAGCAGCATGTAGTTTGGGTCTCTGCTATCTGACCGCCGAATTTAGAGCAGTAGACATGCTCCACTTCCCCTCTCCCTCTGGGTCTGCGGAGCAGGCTACCCACAAGGCAGAGGTCTACCCTGGGAAGGCCCGTCTGCTTTAGCAAACCCTCACAGACGGGCCCCCGATTCCTCAGCACAGAACATCGCTCGATGCATATTTAACTACTTCCAATCCTGCGTCTAGTCTAATAATATTATTTTGGTGCTGCCAAGACTCAAGAGCTTGCAGTGAATTAGTTCACGCGACCACAGCTACACAGTGAGGGAGCAGTAAACAGTTCTCCCAAGAGGGAGGACTGGGTGGAGAAGAACACGAGTCCCTGTCAGAGAGACTGCAGCCCCCTGCACTCCTGTCTAAGGAAACCAGCAGTCACCCCTGAGTGCTGCCTGTCATTTCAAAATAAATATTATTTTGGTAATATTGTATAATAATAATAATGATTATTATTAGTATTATTATTATTAGTGTTAATGAGCCTGGACTAGCTCTGTCTAATGTTATCATTTGCTAAACATTATCATATTGGACTTATGCAATAGCGATACCACTGAAGACTGAAATATGCTAATTAAACATCTAATTTGCATATCACAATAGTCCTAACTAGCAGCACAGCCATCATGCGGTATTTTTGTCCATATCATGCAGGCTTCGTCTGGACACCTTCAGCCTAAAGTAGACCGTGTCTTCTATGTCCACGGCGTGTGGAACATCATAGCTGCCCATTAGCTGGAGATCCTGAGATCTCTTCCATCCTCAGGCAGTTGGGGTGGTTGGTCTGGGCGCTGTGAGTTTATCTCAGGCTGCTGATGGTGTCCAGACGAGTAGCAGCTAGCTCCTCCCGCCCAGATTAGAGGGTTTATTTGAGGCAGCACAGAAGGACGTGGTGCCTACAGCTCTGTTCCTCTCTCTCTCCTGTCACTCGCAGCTTCAGCACTACGTCTCCATGAGCTGAGCTGCTTTTTCATACAGTGCTCGGTTATTTGGGTTGGGAATGCTGGTTGAATCATTGTTGTTCTAGCTGTTGGGTTTAAAATAAAAGCGTCTTATTATGTGTGTGTTACATCAAACCTTTTTTATGAAAAAACTCATTTTGGCTCTTGTTATGCGTGTACATTTTGAATAGACTTGGCAACTAATGACATTTGTGTTTGAGGCGGTGTGCTGCTGTATGCTATTTCTTATTTAGGGTTCTACATCTCTCTGATTATCATGGACTACAATGTGTGTGTCATTCCGTTGTGGCGGCATTCTGACAAGGCTATACCATATACAAGATAATACAAAGGTAAAAACCTATTAGAGTGTATAATAAATTGCCTTCTGTTTAATTGCTTGGCTGATCTCATCAAAGGAGTCATTAATTATCCTATCAAATTCCAGTTTCAGCACCAATACATCAAGGATGTAGGTTGCTTAATAATGTAATCTGAGAAGTTGTGCAGTAAAAATGGTCAGTTCTTTGCAAAAAAGCAACAGCAGTGTGAGTATATGAATATTAATGTATTTATTTCGTTATGTTGTTCATGCAAATATGTGTCTGATGCGCAAGCAGGCAGTAGTTAGACATGTTTAATGTTTCTGACATATTCTGACTGACTCTTGAAAATCTTCTACATGGAAACATGGTTGAATCTAGTAGAAATTAAAATGACTTGAAATTGAAGTAATATTAACATAATGGTTTAAGAACTGTGTTTTCTGGAGTCATTGCTGGAGATGGTATCCATAGCAACCACTGAAGCTTCACTTAAGAAAACGTTAACCAAAATGTAATGTGACTTACCGAACCAAACATATGCAGATTCACCAATACAGTAAACTAGCTGTGTTACAGATCACTGACATCAGCTAGTTTTCAGCTCGTTTAGTCAGACTCCTCCACCATGTCCATTGTCTTGGCCACGCTGAACTATAGATTGTTCTTCAACTCAACAAAGCTGTCGTTCATAGCTTTTTTTACTGCCCCCCCACACACCTGAACACCTGTCCATCACTGACACACCCAACACAGCAGAGCAATCAGAACATCTCTGTATGTAACAGACATCTCTTGAGTCATATCTGAGTTGAAGTTGTGCAGTATGAGAACGCAGCCTCATCCTCTGCGGAGCTGCATACCACCTGGTCTGATCCAGGTCTGCACACACACTGAGGTGTGTTAGTCAGGCTGTCAGGGATCCAGGGCTTAAAGTGAAGGAAATCACCTGCATCTAGCTTCAAACTACCAGAGAAGTAAAAAAAAATGTGTCCCTCTATACGCGAACAGGCACATAATAAATGTCTGCCTTCAAAGTGTTTATTGATTACTCACATTGGCCTACAGTTCTATAAAGGACTCAGTCATGATGGTATGAGTGTCATAAACCATCAACCTTTTAAACAACTACCAGCAAAAAGAAAAACCTGTCCTCCTCTTACCCCCACCACCCCACACACTCACACACATACACACACACACACACACTTTTCCTTCATGGAATAACAGCACTTGGACACAGAAGGCGTTACAGGGCATCATTTTTTAAAGGGTGTAATTTTGAGGTAATTGTATGTTAGGCGTGTTCATGGGCAAAGTCGCATGCCACCGCAGTTTGTTTACGCTAACGTGTTTATGTCCAGCACACCACCATTCATTATTCATCAAACAAAGTTTTACAGTTGGACAGAGGGCCTCTAATAAGTGAGCGTATGGACATTTACCTGCAGCGTTCATACAAAGTGCGCAGTGTATGCACATGTACATGCCGAAGACTTTAATTACACTGTGTATGCTGAGAAGCAGAGCAACAGTGTAGGTGTTATTTAACAGTCATTCTGCTGTGTTGGCTAAAAATAAAGACCTGGTTGCTTTGGTAGACATTAGTGGTAGACACTTGGCCGTTTCAGTTCGATTGTAAAGGTCTTGGTGTCTTTCTGAAGAACATTGCTATGAAACCTCACTTCTGAAGGACATGTTTCTAGGTGACAATATTTTTGACTGTGTATTGGAAATGTAGGAAGCATGGTCCTTTTTTGAGCAAGTGAAACCGACAGGAGAGAAATGATAGTAATGCTTCGTGAAGTTCACTTTTCAAGAGTGTTGACCTTGTTAGATATTAGATATTCATTATCCTAGCTTGCTTAGAAGCACCTTCCAGAAGAACCATTTCCCTCGAGTTCAGCTGGCAAACCATTTCTCGCTCTCTCAGTCAGAACAGTGAAGCACACACGGCATGCAGTGGGTATTTGACGTTTGGTAATCTGAATGTGTTGGTGGTGGAACACGTAGGGAGGGTCACATCCTTGGGAGGATGATACCACACCCGATTGTCACATCCTCACTCCAAACTGGAATTCTTATCCTGGCCTACAGACACACCTATGGCTCACATTTTGAACAGTACCATAATATGCTATGGTCAGGAAATTCTCCCTCACCTTACTAGGTGTACACTCAGCATTGATATATTTTACATTGATATATTTTACATATAGCTCAAGAATATCTGCATTTATAAATGATAGTATATGCTGATGAGAACAGTATATATGCTGATGAGTACAGTATATATGCTGATGAGTACAGTGTATATGCTGATGAGTACAGTATATATGCTGATGAGTACAGTGTATATGCTGATGAGTACAGTATATATGCTGATGAGTGAGAAACTCTCATGTAGTAGATGCAGAGGTCCTGCGTTTTCTAAAATAACAGAACATGCTAAAAGTCTATAGATCAGTTGCTATTTATGTGGCAGTGGACAAGGTGCTTACCAAGAAAGATTGAC